>NC_046660.1:25539851-25552063 GCF_010883055.1 Belonocnema kinseyi
TAGAGTAGATCATATAAACGTCAATCATCCACACCATTAATTTAATGATAAAAAATCACTTTCTTTCAAATCGTTTTTAATTTTAAAGTATTGTTTGAAAACCTATTAGGTATTGTTGACTTGAGCATTTAGTTGGCTACAAAATGTTTCTGTTGATTTGAAAGTGCGATACTTTATTTGTAAATGATTTGTAACAAGGAAAAATTTTAACCTAAAAAATCAGTATTTTATTTCTGTTCTTTTATTTCTTTATTTTAATTTCGGGTACCCCCGCTGTGTGGCATGATAGACCAAGGGCATATTTTCGTAGATTTAAGAACCTAGGATTAACTGCGATCCGTGCATTTTTGTTTTTATGATCTTGCCTCGGCCTTTATACTACGATAGACGTCGAGGGATTTTGGAACTTCGGGGACACATAGAGGATTAAAATCTGCTTGCGCAGTCGTTTATAAGGATTGAGATTCTTGTGTTGAATCTATTTCCTGCCTTTCCGTCGCTGCCTCTATTATTGCGGGAACCTGGCTGGAAGCCTTGCATGCCGCCAGAGCCAGGGATGAGGTCGGATTATTTTCCCTAGGCTTTGGGAATGAACTGAGTAGCCTGAAGCTATACCTTGCACTGCACCAGTAATCCTTATGTAGGAGGAAGCCCTCACATCCCCTATCCGGGCCCACGACGCTACAGCACTGACTGAGATGCTAGGCTATTCAAGATTCCCGTGATGGGATGCGAATCAGGTCTGGTTGTCCTCAATTGGTTATCCTTATTTACCGGAAATGCTTCGGATCGACCTTCAGATATTTTATTTTATTACAGACGATTATAGAGCCGCCCCTGCATCTCCTTTCGTTTTGTCTGCACGGCAGAGTATTAGTCGTGCGGAATAGCACCTATCATACCACTGCGCAAAGAAAGAACCAATTAGCGTTGACCAGTAGGGACTCACCCAAAATGCGGGCGAGACGACGCGCCCAACAACGTATAAGCCACGCTCTCAATCGTTCAGCAGCCACGCAGGAGGGAACCGCTACTGCGGACGAACGACTTCCGTTCTCTATGGTCTCTATGGTGTGCTATATTAGATTTCGCGATTTAATAGTGAAGGAATCTATAATCTCGTGTATCTCGGAATCGTGATGTAGTTTCCCATATTCTGCCTAGCTGGCACCGTCGACGCCATTCTAGTGCTTTCGATGCCATTTTTTGTGCCTCGGGCTTGTATAAATTTTTCGCCAAATTTTTCCAAAAATAACTTTTAGAAGTTACCGTCTTAACGTTACCGTGTTAACGTAGTCAGCGTATTTTTATTGTATTCTTTTACTAACTTCGTCTGCTGGTCAGGCGTGGCTATGAGCTATCGCTTGCTGTACATTGCTGTCGCCTCTCCATCTCCCCTTTATACAATGTGATTTTCGTTCATCACGAGAATAATATTTCTTTCGATTTATAGCAAATTAAATTGTACTCACCACTTTTGTTTATCACATTTCGCATTACTTCATTCACAGGTAATATGACGGTTAGGATGGTGCAAAATCATACCTGATGAAATTTTGTTTTAAATTGGAGGGCATGCCACCCCCAATTTTGTGTGGTTGACGGAAAAAAAATTCCCACTAAATTTGAGCCGAATCGGTTAATATTAATACGTGCCGCAAAGGCCCTGAATATCGCATAAGATTAACATGGGGAAATTATGATCTTCGGAAAAATGGGATTCAGGTTTCTGGATTTAAACTTCGCTTGCTAGATATATTAAGAATTTGTTGGGGAGTCTCTGATAAATCATTTCCATTAAATCACTTAAAATTTTGATGCCCCCCCCCTTGTGGTGCCCAAAAAAGCCCCAAAAATCTGAAATTGACAATTTGGCCCAAAATTGACACATAAATGCTCTTTTTCCCTTTTTTCGTACATTATTTTTGTTTGTCAAGTGGAATGTTTTTAAGTATTTTAAAACTAATTAACAATTGTTCAAACAATATATTTTTGTTTAAATAATTTTTTTCGCACTCACTCATTAAAAGTTAGATTTTGTATGGTTGATTGCACAATTGGACATTTTTAGGAATAATGAGCTTTGTCTCAAGCAATAAGTCATAAATTTCAAAAATTTATTTTCGAACAAAATTGTTTAAGCAAATAAAATTTATTTAAACAAATAAGAATTTATTATAAAATATGGTACTAGTATCTGAATAAAGTAGATATTTAATAATAACCAGCAAAGCTAACTAAATTAAAAAAAACTACAGTTTTATACTTTTTTTGTTAGAAAAAGTTACAATTTATGGCAAAAAAGGGAGAAACAGAGCTTTTGTGTGTCAATTTTGAGGCAGAATGTGAATTTCAGTTTTTTGGGACATTTTTGCAGCTCCACAATAGGGGGGGGGGGCGTGCATTAAAATTGAAAGTAAATAAATGGAAATGATTGATTAGAGATCCCCAACAAATTTTTAATATCTCCCGCAAGCTAAATAGAGGGGCATGCCCTCTATTCGCAAGTCGGTTTTTTGAACCACCCTAATGACGGTATACCAAACTCCTTGAATTTATTTTTATTGCGGCTGATTCATCCCCTTTATCCAAGCTGATTTAAAGGGCTAAAGCTAATCCGTGCAGAAACCTGGCCCACGCCCAGTCACTTGTGTCTTGAGTGTCCGGTTGGCGCATGTGCGCCTGGCGCTCAGCAAAACCTTTATTTAGATCAGATCCAGACGAGGTTTGGCACACTGTTTTTAGGAATAAAAAAAAAGGCGAAATTCGTTAACTGGTTATTTTTGACCAACGGTTCTGTCTTTATCCTTCGAAAATTCTTTTTAAAAAATCTAAAATTTCCTTCTCCAGGAAAACTATACGAAACATAACAAAAATATTAAAAAGCAAAATGATTAATCAAAAATAAAAAAAATTGGTTTCACTTTTTGAGAAGACGCACATTTTTGGTTGTAATTGTCAAAACTGTATTCAGAAATAAAAAATTTCATTTTGCATAATTTTTGTTTTAATCTTAAAAATAGCATTAGAATTCCAGAAAGTGAACACGTTACAACACATTCATGTTCCGCATCTTTTTTTACGTAAAAAAGCAAGTATCGGCTTAGCGCCACTTATTCTTAATCATTGGCAACTGTAGTTTGGTGAGTTAAATTGTTTTCTATTTTGTATCTGAAACACGAAATTTTCTATGTTACGTAGAACTCTATTATACTAAATTTGCATTATATTAATTTCAGTATCTCGGTCCTGCAATACTGCTTTAGGCAAAAAGTTTTGCCGCCGTGCACTTTATTTTATCTTGTGTCATTTTTCTCTAAGTTGATTCGGTTATTTTGTTACTTTTTTTTTCTTGCATAGTTTTAAAAGAAAAACCCCATTTATCCCAAGATCTTCATGTTTCATGTTTAATTGAACACCATATCTCGTCCTCGAGGGGCTCCACTATCAGACGAAAACCGCTGCAGCAACAATTCTCGGAAGCAGTAAATCGGTGGTCCTTATCGAAAAACATTCTGCAACAAACTTATCAGGAAACAAATAATTTTTTCCATAATAGCCCCAGTTAAGATGCTATTGTGGGATATATTTTATGTCTATATGACTCCAATGTCCACAACATTTGTTAATGTTTAAAATATTTTTTGGTTATTTTTAGTGAAGCGATATTAAAAAAATCCCTTAATTTTTTTTTCAAAGTAGCCTTGGTATACCGTGATGGCCATTCGATTGATATAAATATATATATATCGGTTTTAAGTCCACGAGTGATTCCAGGACTCGGTCGGTGTGCAAAGAAACTGCACCACCGACAATGACCGACATGAGGTAAATGAAAGTGGCCCTCAACCCTTTACATGTGTGCGTCGCGTGGCCATCGTAGGTATACCGCACGCACACAACCTGATATCGGCTTTTACTCAGGCAGATTTAGAATTGAGATTTTTGGTATTTTACTGTTCGATCCCGAAACAAGCAATTTTTGACAGATACAATCTGACAGATAAATGAGTCAATTTTGTGTGTTTTTAACTGTCCAGTGTTTCACCTTAAAATTCGTTTAAAGATTTTTTATATTTGTGCTATAATTATTATCCATAGCTGGTTCAATTTAATGCCAGATTAAGCAAATCTGCAAATACCTCAAGAAATTGTAGGTTATGTTTCTAGGTTTACCTTACCCTTCAGCTCCACTCTCCTCGTCATTGTTTTCAGGTTCTTTTTTTCAGAATTATCACACCAGGTGCGATCGAAAAATAGTTGGATTATCAACATCAACCCCTAAATATTTGACTTAAAAAAAAGAAAGTCAACCACATATTTTAAATGATCAAAAATTAAGGAAATTTACAACTTCAAGTCGGATGGTCACTGACTTGAATTCCGACTTAAATTCTCAACTAAGAGAAAGTAAATTGAAAAACAAACAGTTGAATATTCAGTTAAAAAAATTAATTAAAAAAAAAGAAGATGAAGAAATTAATTTTGAACTAATTGTAAGATTACGAATCTTTTACCACTAAAATGAATTTTAAAAAAAGTAGTTCAACTTTAAACCAACAAGTTGAATTTTCAACAAAATACTTAAATTCTCAACTAAAGCAAATTAGTTTTCAACCAAACAGTTCAATTTTTAACCAAATAGTTGAATTTTCATTTAAAAAATTGAGTTTGAACCTAGAATATAAATTTTCAACAAAAGAGATGAATTATGAAGAAAGTAGTTTAACTTTTAACCAAATAGTGGAATTTTCAATCAAAGAATATGAATTTTTTACAAAAAACGCAATAGTTGATATTTCAGCTAAAGAAGATTTGAAATTATAATTTAATAAAAAATTAATTTTTAACCGAAATAAGAATTTTTAATAAAATAGTTCAATTTTTAAAAAATGATGAATCCTCAACCAAAAAACATTAATTTTGAAGAAAGTAGTTCAACTTTTAAGCAATAAGTTGAAGTTACAATCTAAGAAGATGAATTTAAAAAAATGTGATATTTGATATTACAAACAAACAAAATTCTGTTTTAAATTAGAAACAGTTAAATTTATTTAAAAAATACGAATTTTTAATGAAATAATTAAATTCTCAACTAAGAAAAATTAATTTTAAAACAAACAATTGAATATTCAGTTACAAAAATTAATCAATGAAAAATGTTTAACTAAAAGAAATAAATTTCTAACGAATTTTAGTTTAATTTTCAACCGAATAGTTCAATTTTCAGTTTAAACTTGAGTTTTAAACCAGAATATAAATTTCAAAAAAAAAAAAAAAATGAATTTTCAACTGAGATTATGAATCTTTAACAGAAAAGATGAATTTTGAAGGAATTAGTTCAACTTTCAACCAAAAAATTGAATTTACAATGTAAGAAGATGATTTTTTAAGGAGAAATCTAATATTTGATATAACAAACAAACAAAAATTTTGTTTTAAATTAGAAACAGTTGAATTCATTAAAAAAATACGAATTTTCAACGATATTCTTAAATTCTCAATTGAGAAGATTTAATTTTTAAACAAACACAGTTAAATATTCAGTTAAAAGACTAATTTAAAAAATTATTTTTTATTAAAATAAATAAATTTTTAACTAAAAGTAAGATTATGAATTTTTAAACAGCAAACTGAATTTTAAAGAAAGTAGTTGATTTTTCAAACCAATAAGTTGAAGTTTTAACTCAATCGAATTAATTTTTAACAAATAATTTAATAATTAATATTTCAAGCAAAAAATATTTATTTTTAAATCAGAAACAGTTGAATTTATCAAAAACATTGAAATTTTAAATAAAATATTTAAATTCTCAACTAGAAAAGACTAATTTTCCACCAAACATTTGCATTTTTATAAAAAAAAACGTGATTTTCTAACAAAAAATACATCTTCTCAATAAATCTCACGCATTTTTCAATTAAAAAGTTAAATTTTCAGTCCAGAGGATTAATTTTCTACGAAAAAGTCAAATTTTTAACAAAATATATGCATTTTAAAAATTCGTCGAGTCCCGCCTGGGTCGGCAGCGTGAGTAGGCGTGCAAGAGTTTCGCTCCGCAAAACAGTTTAATAAGCTCGTGCTTTCAGCTTTATATTTCTGTGAAGTGTGGTGTAATAGTTTTGTTTTTTGTACGGAGTACTGGGTTTATTGTCGCTTTATGGAAGAAGGCTTGCAAAGGATTATTTCTGAGCTGTCCAAGGACATTAAATCTTTAACGAGCTTTCACGATCAGTTGAGAAATGACGTCCAGAAATCTGGTAAAGCTTCTAGGGGCGTTGCTGCAAAAATTTTGTCCCTCTCCAGTGAGTTATCACAGATTGAAAAGGAAGGAGAACTCGTTGGACGCAGCGATAGGTCAAAAAATATCATTATTTTCAACCTGAAGGATTGCGATTCCAATAATAATGATTTGTTTGCTTGGGTTACTTCGATTTTCCGACGTCGGCCTACAGGTACCAGATGTGGCCTTGTCTGATATTAACAGGCTTGGGAAAGTCAAAGGAAAGAGGCCAGTATTAGTCAAGTTTATTGCTACATGTTGGGTCAAAGCCGCATTTACCAAGATTACACAATTTCACAAACTGGAACTTATCATCGCTCATGATCGCTCCCTGGAAGAGAGAGAGAAAAGGAGAGAGCTACTTAAACATTCCAGATCTTTAAAAGATGCGGGATTGCAGGTTGCGATTAAGAATGCCACCCTTATCGTGAATGGAGAAGAGCTTCAGATTAAAGATGTGGAACCCTTCCTTCAATATCTAAACAAGGATTATGCAAATTCCGCCCTTCAGGAGTCCAATGACCCTGATGAAGAGGAATGTGACGCTTCTGAGTTTAATATAGTCCGTCCTTCTAAGGCCTCCAGAAGTGGACGTCCGCCTAAACAGGACCTGAGAGTTGCCAAACCGAATGAACGCATAGATCAATTTTTATCGAATCATGCTGCTACTCCGACGGCTGCTAAAACTCCTCGGGATCGCCGAATTTTGAAGGCGTAGCTCGCTGATGATCCCTCTGAGATCATACAAAGTGATCCCCAGCCTATTGCTTCCACCCGTCGTTGGTCTACATCTCTTTCGAATGTCTGCACGCTCACTAAAACCATTTTTTGGAATGTTCACGGGTTTTCAAATCTGGAGGACATTGCGAGCACTTTCAAAATTTTTTGACATTTTGTGCATTTATGAGACTTGGATGGATTCCTCAAGAGCCTCTTTCAAAGTATTCTCCAGGCATGTGCTCGTTTTTGACTCTCCGGCGGTGTAAAATGCTATCAAAGCAAGAGCCAAGGGTGGCTTATTGATTGCGTTAAATAAGAATCGATTTTCGGCGCAACTGCTGTCAGTAGTGCCAGAGTATACAATACTAAAGGTAAATTCCTGTTTGTTTTCTTTTATGCCTTGTGTAATGTATCTCGTTCTCAACACAGATATTGATTATTTTTTAAATAATTTGAACGTTATCCTCGGATCAATACGTCTGTCCTTGTCACACATTCCATTTTTTTCGCTGGCGATTTCAATTGTAGGATTTCGAACCTCAATAATCTCGACGAGAAAATTTTCGTTAACAATGTTTCTTTTATGGGGAATAGATCATCTGAAGATAATTCTGTTAATAATAAGGGAAAACTGATAACTGACTTTATGGAGAGTAACGAGCTGTTTGTGTGCAATGGGAGAGAAAGCGGTGATTTTCCGGCACAGTTTACATTTCATGGCGCTATGGGAAGAAGCGTGAATGATCTACTATGGTGTTCATTAAACAGTTTGCCCTTTCTGCAAGAATTTAAAGTTCTTAAGATCAAGACTTTGTCTGATCATTTCCCGATTGCTGCTTTTGTGAATTGTGCAGGTCAAAATGCTTCGCAAAACCTTGCTGGTCTCCCAGAGTCCGAAAAGTTTGCTTTTAATTTTACTAAATCAGAAGAGTTTAAGGATTTGATGCGTTGGAGGAATGAAATTGCTAGTGTGAGTGGCGATATAGATGAAATGAATGAGAATCTGGTTGGCGCGATAAGATATGTTTCAACAGAACTAGGTATGAAAAAGGTTTATGCAAGTAGGGCCAATAGAATTATCTCCAGTAATAAACCTTGGTATGAGGCCGTGTACCATGATGCAAGGAAAAGCGTGGCCGAGATTTTTCAGGATAGCAGGAGAGTACATTTTACTTGCGAAAGCCTTAAGGCTTATAGAACCGCTGCAAGAAATTACAAGAAGTTACTGTCTACTAAGAAAGCCACTTACGAAAAGCGACTGATAGACGAGTTGGCTGCAGCAAATAATTCTACTGTTTTTTGGTCTATTATTAATGGCAATCGATTTAGGCCACAATCGGCAAATAACATCAACCCTGAAATATGGCAAGCGTATCTCCTGGAAATCTTTTCTAGTAGACTTGTAGACATTGATGGAAATTAGGGACAGTCTAAAAAAATGTAAAGATGCAAAGGCAGCAGGGTGCGATGGTATCGATTACATCTTTTACAAAAGGTTACCAGAAAATTAAATTTTATATCTGGAGGACATGTTTAAAAAAGTCATGATGCAGGGAAAGGTACCGAAGTCCTGGGGTAAATTATCCATGCTTACGTTGCATAAGAAGGGGGATCCTGGCGATACTGGCAATTACAGACCCATCTCCCTTGTGAATTGCATTGCAAACAATTTTACGCAAATTTTGCCAATAAGGCTAATTGCTTGGGCAAACGAAAATAAAATAATTCCGGAATTCCAATCTGGCTTTAGGGCTGGGAGAAGGTCTCTCGATAACCTGTTTACTTTGCTAGCTATAATCCAGATTCGCCTGAGAAATCCTAGATCTGCGGTGTGCGCAGCTTTTATAGATTTTAAAAGTGCCTTTTCATCGGTAGCTCATCATTTATTATGGCAAAAATTACATAAAATAGGGGTTAGCTCCAAGCTGATTAAAGTGATAAAAAATTTTTATGAAGTCGCGTATGCAAAGATTAGGAGTAACATTGGTCAAACTTGCTTTGTTAAGGTAACACAGGGCGTTTTGCAGGGTGAGGTACTAAGCGCCTTGCTGTTCTCAATTTTTATCTATGATCTATAAAAGTTTCTGATTGAGCAAGGGTGTAGGGGTCTTGCTTTTAACAGCTTAATTGAAGCTTTTTTACTCGCGTACGCAGACGATCTTGTTTTGCTTTCTGGCACGCCGATTGAGCTCGCAAGGAAACTTCAAGCTTTATGTTTATATTGTGACCAGAATATGTTAACCGTGAATTCTGGAAAAAACTAAGATTGTAATATTCCGCAAGAAAGATAGCTCTTCTGTAAGCAAATTAAAGTATTTCATATTCGTTGACGAGAAAATTGAGGTAGTGAACCAGTATCCTTATCTAGGCGTTCCACTTTTATACAATTGTATTTTTTTAATCGCCGCAAAGAATTTCTTAAGCTCAGTCAACTCTGCGATAGGTGCGAAAATGGGAATAATTTACAGTCCCAAGGCTGATTCTTGGTCAACGTACGTTAAACTTTTTAATAGCTTAATAATAAGTACTCTAATGTACGGCGTGCAGGTTTGGGGTCAAGATCATTTAGATCTTCTTGAGAGGGTGCAGCTCTCATTCTTTAAGAGCCTGCTGCGCCTCCCTCGATGCACTCCTGGTTACGCAGTTCGACTTGAAACGGGTAGGCTTCACCTTTCTTACATGGTGCTTCAGAACTCGCTGTCTTGGTTAGAAAAAATTTGTAAAATGGAAAGTACTCGGTACCCAAGACAGTGCCTGCTGCGCCTCATTGAATTAGCGAGGTCCGAACAAGGAAAAGAATGTTCCAACTGGTTCAATCGGTTGAAACATTTTTTCAGAGAAGCCACCGTAGTCGAGCTGTGAGCATCTGCTAGCTTAGAGGCACTCGCGGGGTATAAGGATCTAATACTTCAGGAATATGAAGGATTTTTAATCATCCGAGATCTTTCAGGGCGCACCCAATCAAAGAGTCTGCAGATATGGCCTCATCTGCCCTTAAAAATGGGAGTTCAGCCCTACCTTTTCAATAGAATGAATCTTAGCTTTAAAAGACTTTTTACATAAGTCCGTTTTATTAAGGAGCACTCCAGACACACAATTATTGATCAGATCTCTTGTAAACTGCCTAAGGGGGAGCTGTGTCTATATTGTGGTGCAGAAAAAGATGATTTTCACCACTTCCTGGTCGAATGCCCATGTTTTAATAAGTCTAGGCTTAGTTATTTTCAGGAGGTTGCTCACTGCGTTGACCATGAATCGTTTTGGAAGGAACTTTATCGACCTCAGATGTCGCGAACTCGAAAAAATTTGTTAACATGATAACAGAAATGTTAAAAGAGCATATCTTTTAATTGTACTGGTTCTTTTCTGAACACGTCGTCGACAAGTTAGATTATAGATCGTTACTATATTTTCAATGCAACTTAAGTATGATGTTAGATGGACCTGTTAAATCTAGCTAAATATTGTTTTATTTTTTTGTTTTCATTTTCTCCGTATTGGTCAGAAATACGCCAAGTTCTCTGCAAATGGACTGTATAGACTCTCAATAAATATATATACTTGTATTTTCAACCAAATAATTAAAACTTTAATTACAAAATACACATTTATAAACAAAAGTTAAATAGTTAAATTTACCATTTAAAAAAAATTAACCTAGAAAAAAACGATTTATCAACAAAATAGTTGAATTTTTAAGACATAGAATGAGTTTTTAACTGAAATTACAAATCTTTAACTAAAAAATTACTGCATTTTCGAGGCGAAAATAAAAATTTTCATACTCGAAATTGTGAATTTTCAACATAAAAGTTAATTTGAAACCGAAACAGATCAGTTTTTAATCATAAAGATGAAGTTTTTATCAGATGTTTCCAGTTTAAAACAAGAAGATGAAATTTCTACAAGAAAAATGAATTTTCAAGTCAAATAACGAATTTTCAAGAAAACAATTGAATTTTCAACCAAAAAGGATGACTTAATGTATGCACGGCCCCTAAACAGAATTAGGATTCATTGACCAAAAAAAAAACATTAAATTTTCTTCTTTTCAGGCATGAACTTGTGTAGCTTCCCAGATCAGATCCGATTGAAGATATCTTACGAAAACCTAGTTTGTAGAAGTGGAGCCAGTTCTATCACAGCAATGCCACTTATCATCATACTGTCAATTTTATATGCATTTAGACACTATCATTAGTTTAATTTTAAGTCGATTAATCCTCATAAAAGTCGATTTGTCTCACCCCCTATAAGTACAAAATTGCATTTATTCAAATTTCGACTCTTGGCCACAGTTTCTACATTTTTTAGCTTTTTCCATTTTCTATTGCTATTTAATCAAGTAAAAGTATTAAAAGCTTTCTCATACTTAAAAATCATAATTTATTTTAAGCTATCCTTTTTCCATTCTGGACTATTCATCAAATCCAAAGTTATTTGGATTCTTGTAATCACTTGTAATAATTATTAATTGTAAGCTGCTGACATTTTGAAAATATTCTATAGATGTATATTTTTCCGGTCAAATCAAAAATCGAGTTTTTCATTCCAAAGATGAAAGCTTCTGTCGAAAATGGAATAATGTCCAACAAAATAGTTGAATTTTTAAACGAAAGAGATTAATTCTGATTGCGAAATTTAATAGTAAAAATTTTTAAATTAAAAATCGAGTTTTTAATTTAACCGATGAAAGTTTCTGTCGAAATTGGAATAATGTTCAACAAAATAATTGAATTTTTGAACAAAAAGAGATTAATTCTGAACGCGGAATTTAAAAGTAAAAATTTTCAAATTAACCCCTTACCGCCCTGAAAACTTTCCCTTTTTCTGAATTTTGAGATATTTAGGCATATTATTCCTATGGCGGAGTGTATACAAAATTAAAATTCTAGCTCATAGCCGTCCTGACTTTCATGTAAATCCTTGCGTTAAAAATTGCTGTTCGTCTCAAAGTCATATTTAAAAAAACCCCAAGTTTTCCAAACGTTACATATATGTCACTGTGGGCGGTAGAGGGTTAAAATGCGAACTTTTAATCTAAAAGATCGAACCAGCTGTTCGAAATAGACGAGTGTTCATCAATATAGTTGATTTTGCTACGAAGGTAGTTCAATAAGTCCTTAGAATAAAGTATAAAAACAATTTTTTTTGGGTAAATTTTTTTTTATTTTTCAACATAATCTCCTTGGAGCTCTATACACTTGG
>NC_046660.1:25552163-25571430 GCF_010883055.1 Belonocnema kinseyi
TATATCTAGTCGGGAGTGGTGCTGACTGAAAACAGATGATTTGGAGCGATTCGCGCGCCATTTGTTGGTCATTCTAAGGACTTATTGAACTACCCTCGTACCCAAAAAAGATGTCTTTTCAGGAAAATTTAGATAAAATCAACAAAAGTAAGAAATTAATCTGGAAAATTTCGGGTTTTTCTCTAAACTCTAGGGTACTACTTGGTGTTTAAAAATCTGGGCTATAGTTCCCGGTTTTCCCAGTCAGTGACCACCCGACTTGAAGTTGTACATTTATTTAATTTTTTGTCACTTAAAATATGTGGTTGACTTTCTTTTTTTAAAGTCAAATATTTAGGGGTTCATGTTGATAATACAACGATTTTTCGATCGCACCTGGTGTAATAATTCTGAAAAAAGAACCTGAAACCAATGATGAGAAGAGTGGAGCTGAAAGGTAAGGTAAACATAGAAACATAACCTACAATTTCTTGAGGTATATGCAGATTTGCTTAATCTGGCATTAAATTGAACCAGCTGTGGATGATAATTATAGCACAAATTAAAAAAATCACGGTATATGCGGATTTTATCGAATTAGATCGATTTTTCTCGCAAAGATTCCGGAAGTCAAAAAAGAAAAATCGAGTGACATTTCGGATGACAAAACGGAAAATTTCCGATCGATTCCATCACTTCGAATTTTTTCCAAAATCCGCATCATAGGCCTTTTAAAAGTAAAGGTCAACTGGTTGGTAATTGAGGAGCTCACAATCAAAACGTGATTTGTTCCCTCTCTCTCACTTAATTTTCTGGATTTAAAATGTTGCAATGCATTTTTTCGATGCCTCCCCTGGCATTGAGTGCTGCTGGGCGGGGACAGGCATCAAATACATATGAAAAGTCAAATATAATCATACTTTTTTTGAATGGTTGATATCACTTTTTAACTTATATTTACTGAAACAGAAAAACATTGATAAATTCTAAGCAAACAACATTGAGATTATACGCAGTGCTCCTAACGCGGGCACCCTGTGCTACTGCTTTTTCTAAGCATAATGCGCTTCATTCAATGCCGTTCGCGCGCTTATCTGAAATATTAAAAATACCATTTTCAAATTTATTATTAAAAATAAAAATAATTATATTTTAATATGTTAAAGTGGTAGGTGGATAGTTTTTAATATACATATACATAAAGGTATATTCACTTTAAATTAACAATTATACAAACAAAATTGTATTTTTGAAGATGTCAAATAAGCGAGCGAACGGCAACCAATGGAGCGCCTGATGCATCGCATGCGCAGTAGCTCAAGGTGGCCATGTTGGGAGCTCTGGTTATACGTTCTCATGTATTGGCAAGTACGATAATTGACGATAATATTTTTTTGCTCCCGCTGTTACAGAGGGCGTGCGCGTAATCTTACTAATGTACAAATAGTAGGATTTCTGCCTTCAAATTGATGCTGAGGATACGTGCTCTGGACCGAGATATGAAGGAAAATTATTTTTTCAATCAAAACGTGATCTCTCTATCAATATGTGGCAATCAAAGTATGATTTGTCCAAAAAAACCAATCATAAGTGACAAGAGTCCCACCATTACGCTTAGACAAAACCTTTTTTGAATGAACTATGGAGATAACCTCAAATAGGTTTTTCGTGTGCCGTTATTACTTCAATGACTTAAAATACAAAAATAAAAGCAAAATTAAGTAAATGATAAACTTAAAATGAAAAATTGAATGCTAATCATCTTTAATTTCTTATTTTGCGTATCTTGTTTCCTTAATTTTTTCTTTATTCATCCTTTTTTCTTAAATTATTTTATTAGTCAACACATCTAAGGAAGGAGCATGCACATATATAGCGACTAATAAATGCATTTTTCTGTAGTTCTCCTGCCCATCGCAGACGGCGCTGAATTTCGCCATTTATTTCCCATGTAGTTGACCGAGCCTGTTCTTTGCGCGAGTGAGTTCATGTGTTGGTTAGGAATTTTTTTTGTTAATCACATACTATATATGGAAAAATTGATATTATTCTAAATTTTAATGATTAAATATACAAAATACAACCTGAAAAGAACACTGTTGAAATCAGCGAAAGTAATATTGGCAGCCGCAAGAAAAAAGTTACGGGTGGAAAACGAGTTGCAGCAAAAAAACAAATTTACTCCAAAATCAAAAATGTTAATTTATTTACACCTTGCACTCATGCAAAGAAAGTTATCTCTTGTTCAAAAGTCACACCTAACTACGTTAAAGAATTTGGTGAGATCCTATATGCAATACCAGAAAAGCTTGTTCAAGGTGGCATCATTTCATCTCTTACCAGAACTTTGTCAGTCAAACGACAAAGACCTAGAAAAAACTGTGTCAAAATATTAATATTTTGTTCAATATTACTAAAACTCTGAATAAAATTCCGGATCAGAACTTATACCAGTTTGAAAAAAAACTCTTCTTGGAGATAACAAGAATTTTTCGTACCAGATTACAAAATATACATCGTTACGATATATTTACGACAACTTTACGACATCCTATGTCCATGTCGTTAAGTCGTCTTTACGATATCGTAAATATGTCGTATGATCTGGCGATGTCTTTACGATATCATAAAGACACTAACGACATGGACATAGGATGTCCTAAAGATGTCGTAACGATGTCGTAAAGACGTCGATAAATTTTGTGCCCACTGGGAAGTCCCAGTATTAAAAAATTATTTGAGTTATACAATGTCAGTGTCCAACAAGATCTTAAAGTCAACGATTCAATGTTCATTCTTAATTTTTCAAATGAATTCAATTTAGGTTTTAAATCACCAGCTACTTTTTTGTGTAGTTATTGTACGGTTTTGTTTACACTGTTTAAAATTTTTGGAAATCTACCAAACATTTCAGATGCGAAAGTAACGAAGTTTTCCAAATATCTGTTACTGAATTCAGGATTACGATAACATTTGCGGTAATTTACCAATTTTACGTAGTCACATAGTTCAGAAGCAAATTACGAAAACACTTCTTGAAATTACGAAAATATTCGGTATCATTCGGAAGGATTCCGCCGTTTTCGCCTAAGACACAGTACATTGATACCCAGTGAGCAAAAAATATAGCGATGTCTTTACGACATCGTTACGACATATTTACGACAACTTTACGACATTCAATGTCCATGTCGTTACAGTGTCTTAAAGCTGTCGTAACGATGTCGTAAAGACGTCGCAAAATTTTGTACTCACTGGGTAGTTTCTGTGACAAAAAAAGGAACAAGAAAGTAGGAAATGACATAGAGACCCTCCTTGGCCAGATATACAACCCTGCTAAAGTTGTTTAAATTATTTGAAATTCCTTTCAATTATAAAAATAAGTTGACAATTCCTTGACATCTTTTAAAACATCCTCAAATATTTAAAATCCTTTAAAATCTTTTGAAATTTTTTAAAGCTCTTGAATTAAGAATTTGTATTACTATGAATACGCGATTTTTCCTCCGTCTAAAAATCCCCCAACGGGAACAGAAAAAGTGAAAATATTAATTTTTCTCTATTCAACGCTCATTACCGGAAATTGAAAATTCCTTGAAAACTATTAAAATATTCTAAAATATATCAAATCCTTTAAAATCTCATTTTTAATTACTGTAATCAATTGAAAATTCCTTGGAATCTTTTAAAATTCTCTAAAATTTTTTCAATCCTTCAAAATCTTTTGAAATCTATTGAAATTTTTTAAAGCTCTTCAAAATATCTTGAAATTTAAAAAATACTCTGAAATATTTTAAATCGTTTAAAATCTCTTATTAAATTTCTTTAATCAATTGAAAATTCTTTGGAATCTTTTAAAATTCTCTTCAATTTTTCAAATCCTTCAAAATCTTCTATACTTAGAACTTTTTTTAAAGATTTCTAAAGTACATTGGATTTTTTTAATTCTTTGAAATTCCTTTAAATTATCAAAATAAATTGAAAATTCCATGACACCTTTTAAAATATCCTCAAATATTTAAAATCTTTTAAAATTTCTGTAAATTCTTTAAAGTTTTTGACTAAAATTTACAAAACTTTGGGCTTTAGAAACCGTGGACTTTAAAAAATTCTGATTATCAAGTGTCAGAAATTAAAATTTTTCGAATTTTCCTACTTAGATCAGCGAGAATGAAATTCACAGGATCTCCCTCATATTACTAGTAATCAAAAAAATCTCAAGGGAAAAATTGAAGGTGGCCTTTTTCGTAAAATACATTTTTCAGTTTTTCTAAAAATTAACGTTGTTTTGGTAGTTTTGATAAATTTTCAACTTACTCTAAAGAATTGGAGATAAAATGTTTTAAAATGAAATTTTCGCAATTTTTTTCATAATTCGCCTCAGTTCGTGAAAAAAATAATTGATGAAAACCAAAAAAATATTTATTTCATATTTTAGATTGTAAAATAATATTTTATGGCTTTTAAACTAAAAATAAAGCACTTTATTTTCATAATATTTGTTAAATTGAACATTTCTAAGGATTATATTGTCCTCGATCAGAACGAAATATTTACAATATTTCTAATATTTACAAATTATGAGCTTATAAACATGAGAAAATGCAACAACAAAGCAATGAAACAATTGAAATCTAAATGTTAAATGAAACTGTGAAATGAGTTTCTGGACTTAAATGCTAAAGGATTTGAAATATTTCAGGGTATTTTTAAAATTTCAAGGAATTTTTAAGAGCTTTAAAAAATTTCAAAAGATTTTAAAGGATTTCATATATTTGAGGATGTTATAAAAGATGTCACGGAATTTTCAACTTATTTTTATAATTGGAAAGCATTTCAAAGAATTTAAACAACTTTAGCAGGTTTATTTAAAGAAATTTCAAAGTACTTTAGAAATCTTTGAAAGATTTCAAGTTGTTGCAAAAGATTTAGGAGGTTTCCCGGTGGGCACAAAATTTAGCGACGACTTTACGACATCGTAACGACATCTTTACGACATCCTATGTCCATGTCGTTTCAGTGTCTTTGCGATATCGTAAAGACATCGTCAGATCATACGACTTATTTACGATATCATAAAGACATCTCAACGACATAGACATAGGATGTCGTAAAGATGTCGTAACGATGTCGTAAAGACGTCGCCAAACTTTGTGACCACTGGTTTCGTTATGCTTGAGAGTATTTTAAAAGGTTCCAAGGGATTTTCAGTTTATTGCACTAATTTAATATGAGATTTTAAAGGATTTAATATATCTTAGGACATTCTAATGGATTCTAAAATATTTTTAATTGAGTTCAATAATTTAGTATGAGATTTTAAAGGATTTGAAATATTTTAGGGTATTTTTAAAATTGCAAGGGATTTTCAAGAGCTTTGAAAAATTTCAAAAGATTTTAAAGGATTGAAAATATTTTAGGATATTTTAAAACATTCCAAGGAATTCTCAATTAATTTCAATAATTTCAATCGATTTCAAAAAATTTTAAGGATTTTTTTTCATATTTCCTGGTTGAAGGTGGAACTGCTTTGTTAAAAATTTAGTTTTTTTGGTTTATGACTCATAAATTTAGTTTGAAAAATTTGTTTTCTGGAAATTTAACTATTTTGTAGAAAATTTTTTTTGTTTTTGGTTAAAAATCAATTTTTTAAACTACAAGTTTAACTATTCTATATTTTGTATACAAAATTAGCCTTGGTGGACTAATATCCATTCTGCATATTATGTATACCTGAAAACATAACCTCAAAATCGACTGATGCATGAAATGAAGAATCACGCGAAACATTAAATTCGCCAATTTCTTCCATTTATTTCAAATGGGGATCGAGATATAAATAGAAGACCACCGAAGTCTTCCGACGCTTTCAAATCGGCAATCATTGTACAGCAGAAAACCGAAGTCGAATCGGGAATTTTCGGCTTACACACGAACTCACAGGTTCTTGCAGCACTGGGTAGCTGACGTCAGTAGACATAACGTAAAATCCTAAGAGTAATAAATTTGTTTCGGTTAATCAAAATTATAAAACCTAAACAATGTGTACTTATTAAGAATATAATTAACCGAAAAAATGTATTATTCATGAAATTTCACGTTACCGTTACTAAAAATCACAATTTTTTTTTGAATTTTACGAAACCTCCCAATGGGCACAAAGTTTGGCGACGTCTTTACGACATCGTTACGACATCGTTACGATAACTTTACGACATTCTATGTCCATGTCTTTAAGGCGTCTTTACGATATCGTAAATAAGTCGTATGATCTGACGGTGTCTTTGCGATGTCGCAAAGACATAGGATGTCGTAAAGTTGTCGTAAAGATGTCGTAACGATGTCGTATATACGTTGCCAAAGTTTGTGCCTACTGGCCTGTAACTGAAAGACGATGCCGTTGGCGCTACTGAAAATTACGAATAGTTTCGTTCTTTTTCGAAGCATGTAGCTGCAAAAAACATCCATAGAAATTTTGTAAAATTCCGGTAGAAATTGTTAACAGTGTATTAATAAAACGTTTTAGTAAAGGATCGAAAGAGAGAAATAATGCCGTAATAGAAAAAAGGATTCATAAGAAAAAAAGACAATACTTCCAATTAATTGTTGACATAGGTTGTAGATGATTTAATTGCTTTTTTTCAACTTATAACAAATACAACGTCTAACTAAAGCCTCAGTGAAAAAGACCTATCAATCCCATCTGATTGGCTTTTAGGCATTTTATTTAGTCAATTTTAAAAGCTCAAAGCGAATATTTTACAGTTGGCCTGAAATTCAAGCTTGTAAAAGAAGTGCCGAAATTTCATCAGCTTTGCTAAATTTTCTACAAAATGCCGATTTCCAATCAAAAAGTATTTTAAGATTATTTAGTGATGGCTGTATTGCACTAAACAAGAATAACATCGTTACAGCTTCTTTCCAGCTGATAGAGTTTTTCGTAGAGCTGAAAAATTAATAAAAATCAGAACCTGAAATTCTAGCAGAAGAGGAAAATATTTAAATTTATCAGCATTTGGGGCAAGTGAAAATAGTAGGTCAGGATTGGGAACTTAAAAATACCAAAGATTTAAAAGAATCCTGTATATTCTTTTTTATGTACCTTTTGTAGCTTTTCACAAGAACAAAACCGATAGACAGACACCGTCGTAAACTTTGTTTTTTTTTTTTCATTTTGATTTAGGAGGTCTTGAAACATCGAGGCAGAGAAATGAGCGATAGTCAATTTCCACATAAAACTAACACCTTCTCATCAAGACGATTAAGAAAAACTTCAATCCATTTTTTTCTTGTAGAGTTAACTTAACAGTTCGAGTGTCTACCTAATGCTGATCCTATTCCTGGTGTTCCACGTCGTGAACCTTCTTACTTTTTTGAAAGACATTCTCCTGCCACATCTAATTCTCCTGCCAGGTCTTATTCTCCTGCCAGGCCTCCTTCTTCTGTTGAGCCTTCTCTTCGTGTTGGGTTTAGGCCTCATTATCCTGCAGAGCCTGTCCTTCGTTCAAAGTCCAGATGTCTTCCAGCCCAAGTTTGGTGCATGGTACATACACTTTTCTTGCGAATAAACACCTGATATAAGCCGTAAAATCTGGAGTCCGTGAGCCCATGCCAACCTAAGAATAAATTGTATTATCAACATCCAATGGTGATGTCTTCACAATATTAAGGACTAGTAGCGTTCATGTTGGAATATATACTCGTAATTACGATAACGGACAGGTAAAAATAAACATGAAAAACGGCAACACTACCATATTAAATCAAGATGAACTCAGCAAAAATTCCAGTTGGGCCCTTGCTTCAACTCCCAATAAATTGTAAAGTAGAACGCATTAATATATAATATAATATCCTTCACACCATTAATTTAATCAGAAGAAAAATTTCAACTCAAGTATATAATTACTGGTGATCCGAAGTCCCTTGAAAGTATTACAAGTAATTAGTAATTTCTTATAATGATAAAGTCAATGTATGATGATTCTCAAGATTTTAATCTTTCTTCTTCCTGAACAATTACTTACACAATTTTGTTGTACAATTACCAGATATTGATTGGTTATAATATTTTTTATTCTGCACCATTAAAGGTCAAATACAAAGTGGTTTTAAAATAAATTTAAAGATAATCTTGGCACTTACCCGTATTCTCTAAAAAATCTTAATTAAGTATTTCACATAGAAGAAGAAAATCTATAATGAAGGAATCTTTCATGCATTTAAATATAAAATTGACCCTATTAGACTTTTTTCTAATTTATCCTTTTATTATTTAGTCAAAAATCATAGAGAGCAAAATCTGAATTAATTATGTATCGTATATGATACCATTATATTTTTTCGATGATTTCTTAAGTTCTTGTAATGTTAATTATATGAGAATTAATATTTTTCTCTTAAATAAGTTGAATGCTATAAGAATTCTCTCTTAAAGGACGACCGGCTCGGTTCGTCTGAAATGACTTTAAGCCAAAGGTGTCAACATTGCAAAAAGCTTTTTTGATTTTGTATTTAGGATGTCTCTAAACAATTTTTTGATGAAAATCAAAATCTTTTCCAGGGTTTTATTAAAAAAATCGTTTTAAATTAAAAAAATGTGAATGTCAATGTCTTATCGAAAATAACGCGATATATGACATGAAGTTAAGAGAACTTAATTTCACAGTTTGTATTAATAGTGTAATTGTGAAAGCAGGGGCTTCAAAATTACAACCGAAAAACTATTCAAATTGTGTTCATCCACCGCTATACACGACTAACAGTATCAAACAGTTCCTTAAGATTATTATCTATTATTTAATCGTATCCTACGCGCACCGCTTGTGAGGGTTTAAGATACTGATTATTCTTCGCTATGAGTAATATATAATATAATAATATAATATGATACAATTATAGAAATAAATTATATTTACATTTAATGATCTTTTTCGGAAAATATTTATAATATAATATGCTCCTATTAAAAGTGGTCAAAAGAAAGTTTTTAAGACTCTTGAAAAGCTATAATTCCTTCGTAGGATTTTTTCTGTATGTTGCGTCGTTTGGATGGAAATTTGAATTTTGGATTTACTAATAATATTTTTGATAAATAAATCCAAAATTATAAGTCCTACAAAAATAGTTAAAAGAAATTTTATGGAAATTAAAAAAAAAAATTTCTTGAAGGGATTTTTCCTGTATTCTGCGTCGTTTGGTTTAAAATTGTAATTTGAAATTTTTTTATAGCATTTTTGACGATCGTGAAGATTCGTTGAAAAACTAAGGTCTGACATTCTTCTTTCTTAAATTATAATTCTTCAAACTGTCAGAAAATAAATTATTTTATTATGTTTCTAAGAAGGTAATTAGGACAACCTTATAGGATTTAGAAAATTGCAAACTCGTAAGATTAGCTCATGATTGTATTTAGAATTTTAACTTGAAACGTTTAAAAAATTACTAATTAAACTACTTTTATTTAAAAAATTGAAAAAAATTATTTGCTTTTATTAAATGAAAGCTTGTTCCCAGTGGGCAAAAAATTTGGCGACGTCTTTACGACATCGTTACGACATTTTTACGACATCTTTACGACATCCTATGTCCATGTCGTTTCGGTGTCTTTGCGATATCGTAAAGACATCGTCAGATCATACGACGTTTTTACGATATCGCAAAGACACCTTAACGACATGGACATAGGATGTCGTAAAATTATCATGAAGATGTCGCAATGATGTCGTAAAGACGTCGTCAAACTTTGTGCCCACTGGGTTTCCTTGAGAAAAATATTCTCTACAACTTTGCTGCATGCGATTTTTGAAAATGAATAAATTAATTCCAAATATTTGTTGAATATTTAGATATTTTATTTAATTTTTAAGTGGTTTGTTTATAACTTTATAGGACTAAAAATTAAGTTTTCAAAATTAGATGCTTTAAGACAGTAGAGAAATTTTGTTCTTAAGAAAATCGGTTTCCATAAAATCTTATCTTTCTTTAAAAAACGCATATTCATTCAAGTTATGAAATATAAATATAAACATCACTGAACGATAAACTTGACGCCTCTAACATATTTTATTACGATAAAGATGCTATACATATATACATGTATACTTTAATGAGGCATTGGAATATTCGACTCTTAATCAAATTCCTAATTAACGCTTTAATCATTTTTTATTCCGATTAGAAAATATGGGTATCTTTTATGCTCTTATCTTTATCTTGACTGCAATCCTGAATTACATGGGTAAATACAATACAATAATATATCTAAAATATTTAAGAAGAATGTTAAGCCATCTGAAAATAAAAATTAGTCTGACGTAATCCGCAGCATATCGCAATTACTTTTTTCCAAACTTTATTTTAATTTATGTTTATTAAGGAAATTTTATAATACTCTACATTTAGCCCTGTATTTTAATTAGTAATCATACATCCATTTCCAGATATCTGGTTAGTTAAAAACTGTGAAAACGATTGAAAAACTATTGTACAATCATCCGACGTCAGATAACTTTTATGGCGAGGCCGAGTCACAACTTCACACGTAGTAATCTATTGTTTGCACAGTTTCTACCATAATAATCGCTAATTAAAATGAAACAAAACGAGATTAAAATATTTTCTCAAATTTTGTATCGAATTACTTAACTTTATAAATTTAACAGAAATTAAGAAGATTGAGATTCTTAACCAACAATTTTAGATATTTTTACTTCCTTTTGCATCCACATAGAGGAAACCCAGTGGTCACAAAGTTTAGCGACGTCTTTACGACATCTTTACGACAACTTTGTGACATCCTATGTCCATGTCGTTAAGGTGTCTTTACGATATCGTAAATAAGTCGTATGATCTGACGATGTCCTTACGATATCGCAAAGATACCTTAACGACATGGACATATGATGTCGCAAAGATGTCGTAAAGATGTTGTAACGATGTCGTAAAGACGTCGCCAAATTTTGTGCCCACTGGGAACTTTTTAATGGTAAAAAGGTCGATTTATTTATTTATTTAATTGTTTTTAAATTAAACAATATATGAAAAATAGTATAAAAAATTGTCTGGATTTATGTACGTAAATGTGTTTGTGTCACACTTTTTGAACACTTTAACTTAAAGACGCTACTAGATAAATTGATGCAATTTGGAGGGCTTATTTTCACCTCTAATACTTCAAAACTGAAAGAAGAATTACTAAAAATATTTATCACCTGTTTTTTAACACACTTTATAATATTTTTAATCTACGATTTTTGTATTAAAACCTTTTGCATTAACATAATTCAATGTTTATGCAAGTGTAAAAAAGACTTTTTATCAGACATGAATCGATTGACTTATACTGACATAACTGAAAGTTCATGCAAGGTTAGCGATAGACAATACTTTGAATGATCAACTGGTAAACACTATTTTTATATGAAGCCACAGTTTTACAAAAAAAATCTCCAAAAATTAATGCATGATTTCAATAGTTGAAAAACCTTTTTCCTTAAATTCAACCATATTTATGACATTTATTTGCGCATAATTTTTTAACTAAAAATTGAACTTTTCAGGTTTTTTTAAAACACTGATCTTCTTCAGTTCAAAAGTTAAATATTTGGTTGAAAATTTCTGTATTTTGATGGAAACTTTGTCTTTTGTGTTAGAATATTAATGTTCTTGGTGACCAATTCATCTTTTTGTTTAAAAATTTCCTTAAAACTTGAACTATTTGGTTTAAAATCAATTTTTTTGATTGAGGTTTCGTCACTTTAGCTATAATTTTTCTGTAGAAAATTGATCTTTTTTAGTTTGAAACTAACTCATTTTGTTGAAAAATCGTCTTTTTAGTAAAAAATTCCCCTTTTTGATTGAAAAATTAGTCTCTTTTTGTCGAAGTTTCAACTAATTTATTGAAAATTCGTATTTTTTGGTTTAATTTAACTATTTGGAATTGAAAGCTTAAATATATTTTGGTAAAAATATAAACTACTACACTGTGAGTAAGTCCTTATAATTATGTTTGACTTTTATCACTAAAAGAGTTTGCAATATATTTAAAAAAAAATTTATTTGTTTATTTTAACCAAATTACAAAGTCTAAATATTTTTCGGTGAAAAGTTAATTTGGTGAAATAAAAATTTTTACTGTTATATGTTTGTAACGGCATTTATTTCGTTCGATAAAAAAACTTTATTTGGCTGAAAATTCAATTATTTGGGTAAAAATCTCATTATATATTCACAGACTTTTAAGCAATATATTTTTTATGTAAATCCATGCCTCCTTGAATAATATTGAAATTATTTATTGAAAGTTGTAAAAATGTAATTCATTAATTTTTTTTCTTAATTGTGCTTAAACAATTAGAGGGCAATATTTGTAAAGTAGCGAGATGCTACATCAGGCTTACAATTTTATAGTATGATATAATAATATTCTTTTACCAGTGTTGATAATGCTATACGATTGCGTTATTTCAATAAAAATTTATATTGTTTACGTTTTCCATTTTTATAAACGTTTTAATTCATAGTATACAGCTCTTAGAAAATTTATTCATTTGTATAAAAAAAAGTTGCTTTCCACTATTGAATTAGGAAATATCTCGACTAATCGAATTATTAATTTTTTACTTATCTTTTGTGGCTCATTTTTGGCAAATTAAATCTGTTAAATTGAACTCGTGATTTGGTTAATTTGACCAATTTTGATGGAGAGAGACTTTAAAGTATCTTTTGCATGACGGAAAAATCTATAAAATTAACATAACCTTCTTCAGACACGTGATTTCATACTTATTAAAATCGATGCTACTTCAAGGCGAATCATTTTTACAAAGTTCATTGAACAATTGCTATTTTTTATGGATAATAAGGAAATTATTTGAGTTCTGACCCAGAACCCAGTGGGCACAAAATTTAGCAACGTCTTTACGACATAGTTACGACGTCTTTACGACAACTTTACTACGTCGTATGTCCATGTCGTTAAGTCGTCTTTATGATATCGTAAATATGTCGTATGATCTGACGATGTTTTTACGATATCGTAAAGACAGCGTAACGACATGGGCATAGGATGTCGTAAAGTTGTCGCAAAGATGTCGTAACGATGTCGTAAATACGCCACCAAATGTTGTGCCCACTGGGAATTCATGTTCTGTAACCCCTCAGTACTTTATGACCTTACTGCACAGCCACAAGTGTTGTGTAACACTACTGCGCATACTTAATTAAGTGCCATGCAAATCTACTGCGCCTTTATAAGTTATACCCCTTAAATTGTTCTGCGCAGACACATTCGTCATTTAACTTAACTGCGCAGTCGCAAGTGCTCTGTCACTTTACTGCTCATTATAATGTTCAATATCGTTCTCCTGCGCATATTTAGTTTCCGCAGAACTCTTTTATCTAATCTTAAGTAAACTTTATAATTTCAATTCCTTCACATAAACTACTCCTTCTTCTGTTCCAAATCATCTTTGTAAATTTTTGAAATATAATTCAAAGAAATAATTCGGTTAGAGTTCTTTGACGGTACGGTCCTGAGTAGATACTTTAAATTCTTAAGGCTCAAAATTCAGACCCGGCCTAAATGTCACCAAATGCAATAAACAATATTAATATCATGCAATTCATTAATTTTATCTTCAGTAGGTCTCAAGACTGATGTCAGATATCTCTTGTTAGGTTAAAAAAAGAACATCAGAAGTTGCTTATAGCTAATTGGACAGGTTTTTATTTAAAAAATTTCCCATCGTTTCGAAAACTAACTGTTTTCATCATCAGTCGAACTCATTGGTAACAATTTACATTCTAGAAAAGGTGTACACTGTAAAAATTAAACAATCTTATTAAACTGATAATGAGATGAGAATTAAAAAAGTGTAATAGAAATTTAAGAATTAAAAACGAAATTCTATGATGTCATTGTTGGAGTAAATGATTGAAATACAAATTATATTGAAATGAATTTAAAAAAAGGGGAAATTTTTTTCCCATTAAGTTGTTATGTTGAAGTTCGGTAAAGAAATATTTATATTTGTAATAGTTAGATTTGAATTTTTAAGTATTTGAAAGGTTAATTTTCAAAACTGAAAAATTTTAGTCACCACATTAAATTTTCATGAAGATTGTTTATGATTTAGAATTGTTTTAATAAAACATAAAGTTGAACACAAACAATTTTAACTTATAATGTTTAAAATTACAATAATAATTATTACGAGAACAGGATGTGATTGCATCCTGCTTTCATAAGAATGAGTCTAAAATTGACTATCAAGAATGTAGACTAACCTATCCTACAAAGATGCTAAAGAAATGACGCCAATTTTAAAACAGATTTTATTATATAATAACAGATGTCGTGCTGAAGTTATTAAGAAGTAAAAACAAGCAAGATTATTTTAGTTAATCAATATAAGAGTCATTTTGATAAAGAATAATAAAATTGAATGGTAGTTATATTATCATCATTTTACGGAAAAACTTCTAAAATAGAATTGTATGATTCATTAAGATGGTCTAAATGAGTGATTTTATTCCGACAATTATTTAGTTAATTAACTAAAATGATCTTGCTCGTTTATACTTCCTAATAACTTCAGCATGCCATCTGTTATTATATGATAAAATCTGTTTTAAAATTGGCGCCTTTTCTTCTGAATCAATGTATGGTAGGTTAGTCTACATTGATGACTCTTTGAGATTTCAAACTAGAAAAATGACCCAATAATGAAGCTAGGAAGGAAGGATGACAAATGATGTTCCGATTTCAAACTAAGAACAATAAAAAGTTTATTGTACCCATTTTTCAGCAGGAAAACGTGGATACCATAGGAAAAGAACTTTTATAGGTGATACAGTTAGTGGTAGGCAGTCCGAAAAAAGTAATCAAACTTACAAAATAAAGAAACAAAGGAAGGGTTACGTTCGTTCAGAGATGTGTCTCGGATCGTGTTCGAGCAGTACTGACTGTCCGCCCACCCCTTCAGGTACTCGGTCCCCCAAAGGAGAGAATGTACAGATATCAGGGCTGTACGCAATCCGAGATCACGCGCGACCACGATCGAATTAGATTATAGAAGCGAAAATCTCCAACATTTCCGCCCACCTTCATGATAAGTTCACGAATGACTTGGCTAGTAGGCGTTGAATGGTAACATTCCTCGAGTGGTGCGCCCACCTTGAATGAAGAAAAAAAATATTATGATGAGGCAGGTTCTGTGGATTCTGGAACAGAAGTTGGTAATGAAACAATTCTCACAACTGGTCTTTGTAGGAGACCAGTTGTCGTCTTCACAGTTACAGAGAGTATCTAACTATCTGACCCCGGGTGTACCCGAACCACACGTGCCAGGGGCCACTGAGTAGGAGAAATCTTCTCCTGTAGAATTAAAACCAGTTCCACTTGTGTGAGAAAAGTGTATATTTCCTCGAAGGTTAAAGTAGTGTCTCCGACTACACAGCGGAGATGCGGAGGTGGTGCTAAACAGATTTTACCGCAGCTTCCCACAATCCTCCAAAGTGTGGAGCGGCGGGAGGGTCGAATTTCCAAGTTGTATGGTTGTCGGTGATATGACGAACAATCTTGTCTGACTCAGCTGAAGCCTCGGAAAATAGTTCGCGTAACTGTCGGTCAGCTCCCACAAAGTTTGTCCCATTGTCGCTGTAAAGAGTATGACTGACGCCTCATCGAGCCGAAAACCTCTTATAGGCGGCGATGAAACCCTCAGCATATATAATATAATAGGTCCGGCATAGTCCAATCCGGCCGCTGCAAATGGTCGAACTGGTGGTTTGACTCTGAAAGATGGTAAAGGACTCATAACTTGGCTGAAAGGGTTTGCTCGATGTCTCGCGCAGATCACACATCGAGACAACACACTTTTCACAGCCGTACGACCAGAGAGGATACAATATTTCCTCCTTAAATAAGACAATGTTAGTTGAGGACCACCGTGTAGCATGAACTGATGTCCATTCCTCACAATCAAGGTCATTAACGGTGAGTCCTTAGGTAATATGTATGGACATCTCTCCTCGTAATCTAGTACAGCATTAGTCGGTCGACCTCCTAATCTCAGTAGTTCATTAGAGTCCAAAAAAGGTAGTAGCTTCAATAATGGACTCGATTTCGAAACAGGTAATTGTCTTTGTACCTTGATGATGTCCTTAAGGAAGGTTTTTTGCTGAACGTGGCCGATCAACTTTTGTAGGGCCAATTTAAGATATGTCGTCGTCGGATGACAAGGCAGCCGTTCGAAATGCTTCCTAAGAAGCCGATACACGAACTGCAAACAGATAGCAGTGATTCTTAACAGTTTCGTAAGCGAAGAATATTGAGTCAGGAGCCGCCAAGGTGTTTCATGATCGACTAGTGCAGAATGGGTGATAACTCGTGCCTCCCTATCAACAGATGGGTCTCTAGCTCCAGTTAAATTTGGCCACAGAAGCTCAGGTCTGGCCAAACAAACTGGTCCTTGCCACCATAGAAGATGATGTTCTAATCGAATCGGTGTGAGGCCTCGTGATGCACAGTCGACAGTAAAACAGCGGCACACAATTCGAGCCTAGGAATTGAGGTCTCCTTTAATCGAGCCACTTTCGTCTTAGTCATGACCAACGTGATATGGATAGAGTTGAAAGATCAGACAAGTCGTTTCTAAACTTTATCCAATTAGCGACGTACTCCATTGACAGTTCATCATCCCAACCCACCTTGAGAGCCCATAGACTCTGCATGAACATCTTGGCCTCGACGATGACTAGTGCTAGCCATCTCAATGGATCAAATATGCGAACTTCTCAGAAAATACCGTTCGTTTCGTAATCCGACTCCTCTCCGACAATGGGTCGATCTGAAAACGTAAAAAATCGAACGACGGCTGCCATAAAATGCCAAGAGCACGAAAGGATGGATCCTGATTGAGTAGAAGATAAGTGGCGTCCTCTCGATGATCAGTGGAAGCACCCTCTAAAACTTCCCCTACATTTGACACCCACTTTTTCAGGGTGAAACCTCCTGCTTGCAACAATAAGTCTACCTATCTGCGCTTTTCCCTCGCTGAGCTAACGTCATCTGCCCCTGATAGTACGTCATCGACGTAAATATCTTTCCGTAGAATTTGAGAAGCGAGGGGATAGTTATCACCCTCATCCTCCGCTAACTGAAGTAACGCGCGTATCGCAAGATACGGCGAAGATGTAAAACCGAAGGTAACGGTTTTCAAATAATAGGTGCGAACCTCCTGATCGTGACTCTCTCGCCATAGAATTTTTTAGAATGTTGAAGATCCTCTGGATTAGAGATTAGTTCCATGTCTCCCAACTCTGCGTACTCATTGATAACATTTGAGTATTTCTTAGCTAACTCGGGGTCTCTTTGGAAACTTCTTTCCATCTGGACGAGAGCCCGATAAGCTGCAGATCTTGAAGCCCCTAGATTCATAGAGCGATCCTTTAAGGGCAGTCGAACGATGTAACGACCATCGTTACTGCGTTGAAAAGTGGAGGTAAACAGCTGCTCACACTCTTCCTCTGCTACACTATTTTCATTAACTGATAAAGGTATATCTTCCTAGACGACAAATCTTCTCAGCAAGTTAAGTAGTTCATGATATACTGTACTTTGCAATCCCACAATAGACTGCACTGAAGATATGAACTCCTTTGACAAGAGTCTCGATAGTATGCAACCCAACGAAGTTTGTTGAGCTGTTGGAGTTCCTAAAACCCCATTTTTGATTCCCCCCTCAATGACATGAGAGTAGACTTTTGCCTCTAAAATCATTTCTATGTGACCCCCTTTTTTCAACAAAGAATCCGCTAATTCTAAATCCCTAAGATGATCCCAATCATCGGTGCGAATACCAGCAGGTGGCGTATATGAAGTGAGTTTAGATAAAATAATCGCTCTTACCAAAAAAGTAGTCTCGGGATGGATTATAGAATAGACCTTCAATTGAACTAAGCCTCTATTCGGCCTCGGTCTCGAATTACCCACACTCCTTACTGAGATAATAGCTGGTTGTCTCGCCAATCTCAATCTCTGGACAAGTGACTCCGATATAAAAGGTGCTTGAGCTCCTTGGTCCAGAAGTACTCGTGTTAGATGGCGACTTCCGTCTGAACCTTCAGTGTGGACGAGAGCCGTAGCCAGGAGGACAGATCCCTTTAGTCACATTGACGGTTGAGTGTGGTGAGCATTGGTATTACCTGTAGAGTTGATCAGAGAACTAGAAAATGGCAAACTAAGTGGATTCAATTTGGAAGAGTTGGAGAGATTAATTGGGATAGGTAGTAGCTTCCGTCGAGCTAGATGATGTCGGTTTCTCCTGGGAAGTTGGATGTAACATCGTTTGATGTATACCGCTACAGGTCTGGCACCGCTTTGTCGAAACACAATTGCGGAGCATGTGCTTTTTAAGGCAGTTGAAACACAACAGGTGCTTTCTTACCAACTCCTTTCTCTGCTTGTCATCTTTACTTTGGAATTGTGGGCAAAAAATTATGGAATGCTTACCTGATTATAAGGAGCACGACCACTCTCTGAGAGTAGCACTGTGAGCATGGGTCGTTTGACCACCTCTCTTACTCTTTTGTCGATGAGTACTATCCTTGGTGAAAGATGAGTTAGTTCAAGAAAAGGCTATGTTCTCGACGGCTTCCAAAGTGCTGATCTTGCCTGTCAGAAACTGGTTGAATGAATCGAATATCGGATGGGTACTCGAAGATCCTAATTGATCCTCCCATGCCTTCCTGGTAGATGCGTCCAAGCGCTGAGCTGTCATATAGACAAGCAAGTCGTCCCACGAATCGGTAGGGCGATTCATTGATGTCAATGCACCTACGATATCACAGGTGTCATTGAGCAAAGAGCGAAGTTCTGTTAAGCTCTCTCGGCTCATTGATTTGAGAGAAAACAGCTTTGCTAGATAGCTGTTCACTAACACTCGAGTGTTGTCATACCGCTTCACTAAGGTCTGCCAAGCTCTTTCGAAGTTATTTTCCGTAGTCGGAATGCTGGCAATCAATTGAGCGGGTTCACCAGTCACACTTATTTTGAGATAATGTACGAGGGTAGTTCAATAAGTCCTTAGAATGACCAACATATGGCGCGCGAATGGCTCCAAATCATCTGTTTTCAGTCAGCACCACTCCCGACTAGATATATGGTGCAGTCGCAGTCCAAATCTTCTGAGTTTACGTGTTTTTATAACCAATTGAAACAAAAAATTGTTCGTTAAGAAAAATGGAAAAAAACGAGTTCAGAGCGGTAATCAAACATTTTCAT
>NC_046660.1:25571530-25576610 GCF_010883055.1 Belonocnema kinseyi
CACTTTTCTGAAGGATTAAAAAAACTTGAAAAGCGATTGACCAAGTGTGTAGAGCTCCAAGGAGATTATGTTGAAAAATAAAAAAAAATTTACCCAAAAAAAGTTGTTTTTATACTTCATTCTAAGGACTTATTGAACTACCCTCGTAGTTTCTGAACAGTTGGCAAATCTGCATCTTTCCGCACCATCGAATCGAACAAATCTCGGAATGTAGGCCATTCTGTATACATTCCAGAGAATGTCAGTAGTTCCAATCTTGGGAAAACCTTTTGTTTTTGAGTAACTGTAGGCGCTATAACAGTCTCTCTTTTTGTAGCTAGGGTTTCGAACTTATCTAAAAAATCCATCAAGTATAATCTATCACTCAAATACTTTTCCTCACAGCTGGTGTAATCATCCTCTAGAAAATAAGGCGGCTCCTTATTTTGTTTCCGAACTACAATCAGCTGATCGTTGTTCACGGAATACTTGTCCCAAGTTTTTTCTAAACAAGTTAAATGAGAGACAATTTGATTCTTGGTAATATTATCCTTACCAAGTTTCCGAAGGTTTGTAGGAACGTTGCAAATCGTTTCAAAAATACCCCCCTGCATTTCGATGGTACTCTCTACTGTTGCCATCTTTGAAGAGGAGAAAAGATACTAGGAGTTTAATGTTGACAAAAAAAAAGAAATAAGAAGTGTCCAGTCTATGGCTTTCCATACAAGTCTGAAGTGACAGTTCTCGAACACGTGGTAGTAGTAGAAGAACAGCTGTAGTGGCGAAGTAAACAAGAGGTGCGTGGTCCGTTAACAAACACTTCACTTTTCCGTTTGTGTGAATCCAGTCCTTTGTGACTACCGACCGCTCTTGTCCACTACCCACTCGGTCCCTCTGTTTTCTCCTTCTCTTTTCTTGACGTCATCCTATTGTCTCGTGTGAACCTGGTGTTTTCGCCTATTATAGCGTCTCAACCTGAATTAACCGGTTTGTTACTGACGCGACGCCAAAATTCGAAGTCTGCACTTGGTTTTTTCAAATAATTATTCCGTTTTTTTTCACTTTTTGCACACAATTTTTTATCACTATCGCGATCCGGCTCGAAGGATCTAATGTTTGAGATTTCAAACTAGAAAACTGACCCGATAATGAAGCTAGGAAGGAAGGATGACAAATGATGTTCCGATTTCAAACTAAGAACAATAAAAAGTTTATTGTACTCATTTTTCAGCAGGAAAACGTGGATACCATAGGAAAAGACCTTTTATAGGTGAGACAGTTAGTGGTAGGCAGTCAGAAAAAAGTAATCAAACTTACAAAATAAAGAAAGAACGGAAGGGTTACGTTCGTACAGAGATGTGTCTCGGATCGTGTTCGAGCAGTACTAACTGTCCGCCCACACCTTCAGGTACTCGGTCCCCCAAAGGAGAAAATGTACAGAGATACCAGGGGAACAATGACAGTCTCTTTTGGAGTCATTCTTATCAGAGCAGGATGCAAACTCAGCCTGTTCTCATAATAATTTATATGTTATTTTTAAACATTATAAGTAAAACTTATTTTTATCCAACATTATGTTATATTAAAACAATTCTACATCATAAACCATCTGTTTGAAAATTTAATATGGTAACTATAACTTTTTAAATTTGAAACTTAACCTATTAAATACCTATAATTTTACTTTTCAATATTACAAATATTAATAATTCTTTACAGAACTTCTACATAACAATACAAAGCAAAATAATTTTCCTCTTTTTTTAAATTCATTTCAATATAATTTGGATTTCAATAATTCACTCCAAAAATGACATCATGGAATTTCGTTTTTAATTCGTAAGTTTTAATTTTTTTAAATTCTTATCTCATAAATTTAAATTTGGTTAAAAATTCTTAGACTCTTTGGAACACTCTTTAGAAGACTAATATTTCCTCAAATCCCTTAGTCTTGTTTCTAAATTTTGGCATAAGAAGTTTAAAATATACCAAAGTAATTAAAAAACTGTAATCCACTTTTTTCTTGCAGAATTAAGTTCGCAGTTAGAGTGTCTGCCTAATGGCGAACCTATTCGTGGTGTTCTTCCTCGTGGACCTTCTAATTCTCCTGAAAAAAATTCTCCTGTCAGATCTCATTCTCCTGCTGAACCTCCTCTTCGTGTCAGGTCAAGGTCTCCTCCACCTCATGGCAAGTGCATGGTTCCACCTACCACGATTGCTTCCAGTCCCGAAATCGAATATGACCTTGATCAACTTAACCTTATTAAGCTAATTTCCCATAAGAATCCGCTCAGACTATTTGAACTTCGAAGATACACTTTTCCTCCGGATAAACCACTACGACTAATGGCACGGCGAAATGTCTTTGCGCTCATGCCAATCGGAGAACAAATTGTATTATCAACATCCACTGGTGACGTCTTTGCAATATTAAAAAGTAGTAGATATCTGGCTGGAATATATACACCAAATCTTCTCAGTCATCATAGAGCGCGAGCAAAAATCAACATGGAAAGCGGCATGATTACTATATTGACCCAAGACGAAGTTAAAGAAATTCCAGTAGGCCCCATGCGTCCAATCCAATCGCATTACAGAGTAGAGCGCTTAAACCTGAGTGATCCACACCATTACATAAGAACGTCTATATAAGATTAACTGATTCAATCTTTCCAAGAATAGACTGTTTTAGTCTCAAAACGAGCACGAGGCGACCCCCAAAACTGTTCTTATATAGGCGTTCTTGTGTAATTTAATTATAAAAAAATGTAATTAAAAATGATCATTAATTATTATAAAACTCAAAACATCCACCGCTGTAATTTTGTGATTGTGAACTCTCTTTTGTTAAATCTCTTCCGGTTTAGCATACACATTCTCTTCACATATATAGTGTTTCGTGCTCGATTTTGTCAAAACTTTTAACTGTTTTACATTATGCTTAAAACATGTATCGTTTCAATAAATTTATATAATTATTATTAATAATTCTTTAAATTTTTAATCTTGTTTTTAAAGATTAAGAGAAAAACTACGCTTCTGATCAAGAAAATATTCGTAAAAAATTTGTAAATCTTTTTTAGTTGAATAGATTTTTTCTTATTTATTCTCGTAGAAGGAACTGTACACGGTTTGTTTGGCTTTAAATGTTTAGTTCCGATTGGTTATTTGGATTTTTGAAATGATGTAAGACTAATAATTTTCTTTTATCAAAAAAAGTCAGAAGGGTAAATTTTTCGTATTTTAGTCCACTATAAATAGGTGTGGATACAATTTTCAAATTAAAAAAAAAGGTGGCCTCATAAATGTTGAAAATTCTCTAACTTTTTTAATTTTAATCAAAAATTACTGGTTAAGGAATTCGATCTTTCTTTTTGGCCCCTCAAACAGTGTGCCAAAGCACATTCCATACGATTAGTCTTTTGAAAGTTATCGGGTATACATACGACGACAACGACAAAAAAACAACAAAGACAGACACGCAGACAGTTTTCCTATGAAAGTAAAACCTTCTGATTATGAATGAGAATGTAAAAATGTATGAAGTTGTTTGTGATCCGAATTCGGCTTAAAGTGTTACAAGTAACTAGTGATTACAAATAATACAAAATTCGGTATATTATTATTGTCCAGGTTTCAATAATTGTACTTTTAAACATTTTCTCACAGATCTTTTAAAATTAAAGGTCTAGGGGAGAGTGGGGTAAAGTCGCCACTAACATCGAAAAATTTTAAAAGGCTTAGAAGACTCATATTTTTTGTTTTAATTGTAAAAATATCATTGGAAATGAAAGAATCCATTTTGTGGTGAAACCATGCAAGATACGAAAAAATAAATAACAGGGATGTTTCACCTAAAAAAGATTTCCAAATTTTTCGTTAATTAGTTTTTTGATAGCACGTTTAGTTCCTGTTTTAATCTTGAAAAATGAAATTAAAAATATAAAAAATTAAATTTTAGTAAAAACCATACAATATACGCAAAAAATGAACGGACAAAGTGTTTCACTAAAAAAGATTGATAAATTTTTTCGGAACCCATATTGGCCGCCAATATGGGATCTACTATACTACAGACAGCGCAATTTCAAAATTTATTTTAAAAAACTAATCTATCTAAGCGAATGTGTTGTGTAGTTGGATGTTCTGATACATAACAGAAAACTCCGCATTTGCAAAGAAAAAACGAGCGATAAAGTTTACATCGATTCCAGGTGAAATATTCACCGCAAAAAAATTAACCCTGCTAGATAAACTTAACATGAATCCAGATACTTTCCGATTTTTAACTTTGCCTGAATAACCTTTCGTCTTATAATCGCTCCATTTTTATTCGAGATGTAGCGAGAGTTACAACGCCAGCGCTATCTATCGTCGTTTAAATTAATTATATTTGAGAGAAGTGGGAATTCCCAGCTGTCAGTTGCCTTTTGCGCTTTTTTCTAAATAGTATTAAATAAGTTCTAATTCATCTACAATAGTGTAATTTATTTCGGAGAAGATATATTAGTGAGAACAATTTTTTTCGTATTTTCTGTTTTTGATTCTACATATTTTTACCGAAATCTGCTTACCTCAGCGTGATACAGTCGACGAGTTCAAAATTATGTTCCTAACCTCAACAAAATTTAACTTTAGTTGTTTCTGTGTGGAATTTTATACTTTTTTGGTCGATCTTATGAAAAGGAGAGAAAAGAAAAGTGGATTGCCGCTTTGCGTCGTTTAACGTATATATTGAATCACGTAGAGTAATAATTGTATGCGAATATTTTTAAAATTGAAGCAAGTGAGAAAAGAAAAGAAACTCTAGAAACAAATAAAATAGAGAGCACGGTAGAGAGTAATGTAGTTTTTGACGACGACAACACAAATGGTATGCATGTTATAAATTTTCTTTTAATGACATATTAAAACCCTTGAATGTTTTCATTTGTTTAATGCTTTGAAAGAAAATATGCGAAACAATATGGAAATTGAAATTCAAACCAATACCGATTCAGATTATACGAGGGTGGATTGATAAGTTTCCGGCCTGACCAAGAGATGGCGCCACTAGGCCTACCTTGAGGTGGTGTTCTATAGTACCATCCTTAGATAGCTT
>NC_046660.1:25576710-25610128 GCF_010883055.1 Belonocnema kinseyi
GAACACCGCTATGAGAAATGTATCAGCCTTGGAGGAGATTATGTTGAGAAATAAAAAAAAAAATTCTTAAAAACGTTGTTTTTCTTGGTCAGGCCGGAAACTAATCAATCCACCCTCGTAAAAGTGATTTTTCTGTAAATTTAAGCATGTTGTTTTGTTTTTCAGTTGGCAGCAACTAATCTACTCAAACGAATATTCATATCCATACTCATCCTGTTAAGCAGAAGATCATTATTCAACCGACGGTTATAGAAAAGGATACTAAAAACACTTCATCAGGCCCGAAATGTGAAATCGGAACAGCTTTCGCAGAGTTTGCCAGTGTACATTGTGATGAATTTATAGTACCAGGTACATAGTTATACTTTAAATTAATTTATTTTTGATATATAATATTGCAATGATATTCAGTGAATATAAATTTTTATTTCAGATGAAGATGGTCAGCCACTATATTTTTAAAAAAATTCAAAGAAAAACACATTACTTCTATCTTTAATGAAAATGAAGCTGGATTGAGTTTTTCTGCATTAGGATGGTTGTTTCAAGTTTCATAAATAAATTTAAATAATAAATAATAATAAATAATTTTTAAATCCGCACATTATTTCGACATCTTATTGCGATGGTGGCGACATGCTACGTGGCACAACGTGCACACCGTGTGCGGACAGAGTGCGGATTTACATACGATCTGCAAGTCGTGCGGGCACTGTGTCGTTTCGCCCGCAGTCATATCTGCGGTTGCTGATAATTGACCACGTTTTAATGCGCTTATTCATGCAGTTTGACGTCTCTTTTATAACTCTCTAACCTTTTTGTCGCGTTTTTCTTCTTACGATTTTTCTAATTCTTTTTGACCTTTCTAACTGACGCAATACAAAGAAAAGAGACAGTTTCTTTACAAGAAGATGTCGAACAACTGATCACAAAGCACGAACGCATTTCTACTTCAATTGAGTCAAAACGTTCTATTTAGTGTAAAATTGAACAATTATGATTAATTATCATAATCTTTAACACTTATTATATTATTTAATACTTATTAATTCATTTATCCCGAACTTTTATTCACAAATAGTAATTTGTGCAATAACTGAAATCCGGGGAGACATAAAGTGGGACCAATAAAAATAGCTTTTTTCTTAAATCTTTGTTTAGCCTGTAAAATTGATATGTTAAAATAATTTTAAAAAGACTTATATTTAGAAAGTCGAGTGAGATAGTGACTAGTGGATGTTCAAATAGCACGTGTACATTTTTGGGAAGGGGGCAGGAGGTAATACGGCGGAGTCAACAAATGAAAATTGACTACGTGGAATACTGAGAGCCCGCTTTTACATATATACATATGGAAACATCTTGTGGACGATTCCTTCTCTTGAAAAATCAGTAGCATCTATTGTTAACTACAATCATTTACTGTCCTTTATTCTAAGAAAAAATGTGGATCACCTTAGATACTATATTCATCGCTTTTGCAATTTTCCTTCATTTTATTGGTAAATATATGACACTATAATCGAATATTTACCACTCAAGTACACCAAAAACCAAATTCGATTTTTTTCTGACGCAATCTTTAAATTAAAGCATAAATTCAATGTTATAGCAAAATATGTGTACATCACAGTATCTATAATTTTATTTAATAGTTAAAGAATTTTCAACAGAAAACTTAATTTGAAACCAATAGTTGAATTGTAACCCATAAAAATAGTTTGTTTTTTTCAAGTTGAAAATTTATGCTTGTTTTGATTCAACCCAATTTTTTTATGGCAAATTTACTAATACATTTTTCTCCGAAATAGTTATTTCTCTTCAGTTTACTTTTTAAAATTTCCAAATTTGCCTTGAAGTTCAAAAATACGTCTCTTTCATGAAAAATTTCGAATAAAAAATGCATGATTTTTTTAAATCTTTTGACAGATATGTCGTCATGTATTTGGCCCAAAACAAGGGACTTTCTGGCAAATTTTGGGATGAGTAACGAAAATTCGAACCAAAGAGGTAACCAGAATTAAAATTAAAATTGATAACACAAGTCTTAATTAATTACCAGTTTTTATATTAACAATTTCCAACTATCTATGATCTCCTCAACTAAACAAAAAAACTTCTACGCATAGAACCTTGTTTAGAACGTTACAAATAGGAAAACCAGTATCGGAACATAATAATTTTCTTGTACTGAAATTTTTAATCAACGGTCGTTGCTTTAAAACCAATCGTTCCGAGATCTTAGTTCTTGCGCTATAGCTAGAATAAGATGAAGGAGCAGTTCCCTGAATTAATAACTTGAAATTTCTCTCCGTGTATAACTTCAGTAAATTTTTTGTATCAAAAAAGTTACAACTGTGCACGTTATTGGCCACAGGCATAACATCGCACATACCACATGTGCACGTTTACAGTTTGACGTGCATGGTTGGGAGTTTCCCATCTGTGAACGTGAACTGTGCCTGAAGCGCTATATCTACGCGTCTAAATTTCAACATGTACAGTTGGGAGTCTCCCACTTGTGCACGTAAACCGTTGAAAGAGTACCATCCGTGCAGCAACTGGGCACTTGTTCAACTGTAAACGTCAAGGGTCACCAGTACAACTGTGCACGTTGTTGTCCACTAGAGCAAATCTGCACGTGCACGGATGGGAGCCTCCCAACTGTGCACGTTCAGAGATGGGACGCTTCCAACGAATGTGCATGTGGTCGATTACGGAAACAAATGTGCAGGAGTTCAGTTGGGATTGTCCCAACTGTGAAAGTGCGCAGTTGTGCCAGTGCCCGACACCGTGCACAGTTGTACCGCTGAACCTCAATGTGCACAGTTGGGCAAGTGCACGGCTGAATCATGAATAGTTGTACCTCTCGCAAATTGAGGTGTGCATAGTTAGGACTATCCCAATCTGTGCACGTGAATAGTTACAAGTCTACTATCTGCATAAGGGCATAGTTGGATGTCTCTTAGCTGTGAACGTTCGCAGGTGAGAGTCTCCTATCTGGCCATGTGCACAGTTGGGAGTCTCCCATATGTGCACGTGAACTTTCGTTAGGGTACCAAATGTGCACAGTTGCGCATGTGCACGACATCATGCACAGTTGTCCGTCGCCCATTTCAGACAGTATCTATCCTTTTCTTTAAGAGCTGAAGTCACGAGATCTTGTAAATATATAATTGAAAGTTTGTCATAAGGACAACCACAGAAAAGTTTAATTTTAAACCAAATATTTGAAATTTTACCCTTGAAAATAGTATTTTAACAAAGTTGAAAGTTTGTGTTTGGTTTTGTTCAATAGAACTTTTTTTGGATGAGAATTTGATTAATACAGAAATGTCGACAGGTGTGTCGTAAATTTTGGAATGACTAACGAAATTGGAAACCAACAAGGTACCGCTGGTACAAATAAAAATGTATAACACAAGCGTTAATTAATTACCAGTTTTTGTGGTAATTCATAAACCTTTTGTGCATTATTAAGTATACTTTTGGCCATATTCTATCACTTTTTCATTAAAAAATATTTAAAAACAAGCCGGTGACAGAGATTGTCTGAGAACGTCTTGGAAAAAAAAAACAATTTGCGGTGTTCACTGTATCTCGGTCGGAAATTATCGGAAATCAAAAACGATTTAAATTTAGTCGATGATCATCAAATCCTCCCCCTCCCCAACGTTCTCTGATTATTTTTTTTTGCATTTAAAAATTTTTGATGGTCATCTAAAGGGTAATCTGCTAATTTCCACGAAAAATTCCACCTAATTTCGGGGGTGGAAAAGACCCATAATGTAAAAAAAATGTTTTAACTACACGTTGACGGGAGGTATTTTATATTTAGAAAATGTGTACTAAGTTAGAATTGAATTGGTAAAGTAGTTTTGAAATGTCAGTGAACACGGACTTTGAAAAAGTAGTTTTGAGAAAAACGCGTTTAAAGTTTTAGAAGCCCACAGCTGTCAGTGCTGTAGTGCTAGAGGACAGGAGACTAACTAGACAATAATTTGGAGAGTTTTTCTCAGATAGACTTAAAATTTTGGGAGTATATTCTCCAAATATTTAACAATAAGAAAAGACAAAACAAAAATCGATTTTTTGAAAGTGTAAACATTTACCCTCCCCTTAAGAGGCTTAGACTATTAATTACTTTCTTACAGATTGGAGCCATAAAGCTACATCAAATAGTTAAATAATTTTTGGGAAGGTCGTAAAATAATAAATGGTAAAAAAGACTGATTTTATGTCGTTTATCCAAAAATTTAATTAAAAGAAAATTTTCAATTTCATTTTTTAGAATTAAAATAAAAACAACGCATCTTTACCAATTATGATCGATAGATAATCAGAATATCTGTTTTGGATGTGAAATTTTTGTCTATTCATTTTTTTTCATATCTTGAAAAGTATAACAAAAAAATGGAATTTCTAAGTTTTCATTATTTTTGTGATTAAAACTAGAACCATTGGTCAAAAAATGCTGGTTAAGGAAGTCGACCTTTCTTTTCAGTCCTTCAAAAAGGTGTGCCAAAGGACAATCCAATCCGGTTAGTCTTTCGAAATTTATCTGGTATACAGATAACAACAGCAACAACTACCAAAACGATAGACAGACCCCGTCGTAAAACTCGTTTTTTCGGAGTCAGGGGGTAGTCTAACGATTAAAGATATAATAAATAAATATTATGTCGTTCCTCCTGATGTAATTATGGCGAGTGTCCGCCATCTAGGATTTTTTATTTTTCTCGATTTGCTGGCGTATTTTGCATTTAAAAAAAGGTGCGTAACAAATTTATAGAATATAGAATTCTCGGGCAGGAACGCGCTCAATACGCGGGTGCCGTGGAAAGGCATACGCAATCGACGCAACGGGACGGCCAAAGCGATTTATAACTGATTTCTACACCAGAGTTTTTGGCGCGCTTTTTTTAAAGTGATTTTCCCGGGACGCCCAATCTATGGATAGCTCTTTTCATTGAAAAATAAAACAACAACGTAACAAAAACAACGAAGTGTCCTAACGTCTGGCAAGTCCGCAAGCTCCCTTCTCTTTTCCAGCTCCCTCTTCTACTGCGTAAAGGTGCAGACTTGCCGGACGTTTAGACGCAACCAAAAAACAAACATAGAATTCTTGGGATTTTCAATATATTTACTTGTCTTCAAACCATGGTGTCAATTCAGCAGGCGGCTTCAAATTCCTGGTCTTTTACCGGCTTTTCCCGGTCAATTTTTTCAATTTTCCCGGCCAACGCAGCCGTTCTTCCGCACCGGCAATACGAGCGCGTTTCCGACCGCGATCTACACGTCGCACGGAAAACTTCTTTCTACAAAAGCTTTGGGGAATTGAGTCCTCTACAACTTTGCTCTTTAAATGTGCCAGTTATTTTCAATAGAAGAGGTGCGAAAGGTTACGAATAAAGATTGTAGAGAATTCAACGTTTTACAAATTTTTTATCCACGTTTTTTTTTTTTGATAAATGCAAAATACGCCTGCAAATCGAGAACGACACAAAATCCAAGATGGCGGAAACATGCCATAATTACATAGGGAGGAATGACATGATACCTTTTTGTACTCCGCGGGGGACACTTAACTGCGCCGAAATTTTGTGTGTGCCGGTTAATGTGTACCGTTATGTTGAATTTTATTTTCGCTGTTCGCGCTAAGGTCTTGAAACTTGGAGATTTAAATCAATTCGCGATAGTCAATTTTCATACAAAACTAATATGTTCTGATGATAACGAGAATGTACCAAATTTAAGTTTATTTCATCTTACAGAGTCAAGTTTACAGTTTGAATCTTTACCCAATGAACACGCTATCGCTGCTCATCATGCTGTCAGAACCAATTCACCTTCCCGATCTCCTTTTCCCGCTGAACCTCATATTCGTGCAAGGTCCAGATCTCCTCCAGGTCATGCCAGGTCCATAGTTCCACCTAATATGATTGTATCTTCTGGGGGATTTGCATATAAACTTGACCAACTTCAGTTCATCCGCGTTATTCCCTATAAGAATCCGCATCTGGTATTTCAACTTCGAAGATACACTTTTCCTGCGTATAACCGACTACGAATACGCGTAGCAGGAAAAGTATTTGCTCCAATACCAACCCAAGAGCAAATTGTATTGTCAACATCAGATGGTGACGTGTTTGCAATATTGGAAAGTAGTACATCTCTGGCTGGCATATTTGCATTTGATTCTTCCAATCGCAATAGAGCACGTGCAAAAATGAACATGGAAAGCGGAAAGATTACACTATTAACTTCAAAAGAACGCAGCGAAATTCCAGTAGGCCACTCGAAAAGAATCCTAATGTATTTTAGGGTAGAACGTGTACATGTAAATCAGAATCGTCCACGTCATTAATTCATGAAACAAATCATTGTTCACTAAAATGTACAATTTTTTCATTCGAAATTGACTTTAAATGTTATAAGCAACTAGTAACTTTAAATAACAATAAAGTGAATATATTATAATTCTCGTCGCTTCAATCTTTGTAATTTCCTAATATTCGCTTATATAATATTGTCATGCTATCACCAAACATCGATTGGTTACTATATTTTTTATTCTGTACCACGAAAGGTGGAATATAAGGTAGATTTGTTTAGAAAAAAATGTTTGAGATACACAAACAGGCTACAAATTGCAGCCTGTAAGGGACACCAGATATTTCTAAAAAAAAGACTTTACTATCGCTAGCTTTTTCCTTGGTTTATGCCGGAATTCATAAGTGCGTAATATAAAAAATAGTGTTGAGGAATAATTATTAGAAAGTAATTATTGAAAAAAACGTTTATTAATGCCGTAAAAAATATCTTAGAAAATCATAAATGACATCAAGACTAAGGAAGAATGAACATTGTGAAGAAAATTTTAAATAAAATTTGTGAATCATCAAAATTAGCGTATTCTTTTGAAAAAGATGATTGGGGTTGCACTCGGAACGATTGGAAATGTATTTCCTAGCAATAGTGTAACAGAAGAAAATAAAATGCCAGCGTTATTAACAAAGTTTCATCTGCAAACTTATATATTAATAAACTGGAAATAAACTGGAAATAAACTGGAATTTCTTAAAAAGAAAAATCTTACGTGCGCGAAAGTATCGAAAACTACAGAAGCGGGCGAGGCCTCACAAGACCAGGAAAATAATGTGAAAAAATATGATCGCTAAATTGGACTTGAATTTTGATTTTATGACTAAATTTTTCCAAATATCGTAAATACTATAAATTAAATCGAAAACTGTGATTTAAACTTCTGAAGAAATACGATCATAAATTGTAATTGAAATTTTTTTCGATTTGATTTTGAAGAAGGTTCTAAAAGCACCTACGGCTTTGATGATTACATTCTCATTACGAAACTCGCGCCCGATAACGTGTGTTCAATTTAAAAACTTCATCAAGATAATTTGTAAATTTTGTAAATGTAAAGATCCGTTAAAAACCAGAGATCAGTATTTTTGTCAGGTATTATAGACATTGAACAAATTTTCTGAAACTTAAAAAAAATGGTCTAAAATTTTGAAAAAGCTCAAATTTTTTTAAATTGTGGGCTAATCGAAAAATTTGGCTACAATAGTTTTGAAATACATTTGGTATCGAGTGGCAATTTTGAATGAATTCTTCGGATCCATGAAAAAAATAATTTGTTCTATTTTTTGGAAATGTTCGAATTTTTGAAAAGTATTTCACTTTTCCAATTTTCACAAAAATCTAAAATTTCATTCGGATAATTTGCAAGCCTATTACCCATCTATAAGAACTTTGACAAAAATTTATGAAATTGAAATTTTCTTTTTTTATTTTGAAAATGCTCTCAATTTTTTAATTTTCGTTGGAAATGTCTGATTAAAGAACTTAACCTTCATTTTGGGGACCTTCAGAAGTGTATGAAATGCAGACTCGATTATACGAATCCTTCAAAAGTCAGCGTGGCTACAACATTCAGGTAACCATACATACAGAATACAGACAGGCCTACAGACAGATCTACAGATAGACATACAGACAAACAGACACGGACAAAATGTTATGATTTTCGGATTCTCTGCGAGCCAAAACGTAAAAATCCGTTAAAAACAAGAGATCGAAAATTTGGACGATTACATTACACTCTCATGAATGAGAATTTAAAAATATTAATAAAAAAAGTGCCTACTGATTCTGTCATAAGCTTTGGCGTACGACTAGTTTCCAAGGGTTTAAGTCTGGCAATAGAGTAGATGTTAGTGGGTCACTTCTGTGAAAAAAGAGTGTCGAATCTCTGTTCCGCTATTTTGCAAGTTCTTCGGGTATTTTTGTAAGTTGTCCGAATAAGTCATCCGCCTTGTCACTTAGGTCCACTTTTGGGTTTTTACGCTACAACTAATCCAAACGCTACATTTTTTCTGCTTCTCCTGATATCGAATTATCCTGAATTCGAGTAGTTCTAATGCCCATCTGGGTATTCCGCCAGCAGCCCTCTCCGACTCCCCGACCTTTTGCACAGTAGCTGTTGTCGCTTACAAGTTCCACATGACGGGTGAACTCATCCGTTAGCCACCAGATAGCGCGTCATTTGTCCTGCTCCAAAAAAAAATTGAGTCTAATGAGTCAAAACTCTTAACATAATAAAATAGCGGTTTTTAATGTATTATTCTGGCTTTTGCTGATAATATTGAGATTAAGTGCGTTTTTATGAATCTTTTGATACATAGAATGTGGGTCGTTACAAAGGCGGATCGTATAATTCGGGATACAAATTCGGCAAAGAAAAGCAGACCCTTCTTTTAGTACCTTCAGGTTCAAATAGTCTTCTCGAATGGAAAAAAGCAATTCCTGGACAGGATTATACTTTACAAAGTGGTAAATTTCCCAGTAGGCATCTTTACGACAACTTTACGACATCCTATATCCATGTCGTTAAGGTGTCTTTACGACATCGTAAATAAGTCGTATGATCTGACGATGTCCTTACGATATCGCAAAGACACTGAAAAGACATGGACATAGGATGTCGTAAAGATGTCGTAAAGGTGCCGTAAAGATGTCGTAACAATGTCGTAAAGACGTCGCCAAATTTTGTGCCCACTGGGTTGTTTGTGAGCTACATTTTTTACTTGAATAAATTATCAGAACAAACGAAAAGTGAAGGATCCCGATGGAAAGGTTATATCCTCGTTATGTATGTGTTTCAGAAACTTTATACTTCACATATTATTAAGGAATAATTTAAATATAAGTCATAATAGGAAATAAAATTTTCTCACTTTTCTTGTAAACACCGACAAATACGAAAAAATTTTGAGATACTACTTTGCAAGTCTAAAAACTTTCTATTAAAATGACCCGTGACGCGTGAAAAGTTTGATTTAACAAAATTTTCATATATTTTGTTTACAAGCAGAATTTGTAAATCTGATTATAAGAAAAAAAATTCTCCTGGCGACAAAAGTTATTTGGCCAGCATAAAATTCAAAGATATCTTTATCAGGAGGGTACAAGTTTTTAACGAAATTCGCAAAAATATATAATTATGGGTTTTTTAAAGCAACTTTTCATATTTTTAGAAAAACCACCGCTATTTTATTAATTTTAAAGCTTCTTTTATAATATTTAATGGGTTCCAATATAAGACAATAGACACTGTTAAAATCGAAAAGAAATCGATAAGTATCTCAATTAGGTCCAAAGTTATTGAAGATTAAAAAAGCTAGTCAATTGAAGAAGAAGTAAGCCAAGCTTCTTTTCGAATGAATCCAAAACCCCATAGTTGAAACTAATTTAGCTTACCTTCAGTTCCTTGACTTAACAAATTAGTTTGTATTTACTTATTCGTTTAATTCGTTCAACCCCACCTCCCACAAATTTTAAACGTGTATTTTGTTTAAAAAAATGTATTTTATTCCTTGATAACAATAAATCATGCAATAAACATGTGTTCGAATTATAGAAATATTTGCACACAACAATTTTGATTGGCTTGTTATGTTCAGCCAAAAAACTTTCTCGTTTTTAAAAATTGAATTAATAACATTCAAAATTGTTTAATTCCTAATTTATAATGCTGAAGAAAATATTAAGATACTATTAAATTTTCTAATTTTGTTATTCAACTTTCTGAAATATCTTTATATCATAATTTTATTTCGTTATATTTTTTATCATAATATGTCGTTTTCTCTTAGGATTTTTATTTTTTCACATACTATTTACACATGTTTAATACATAATGTTAATAACAACCATGTGAAAAGTTATAATTTTAATAATTTTTCATTGACATTCCATTAGAATAAATCGATATTTAATAAATATAAATTGTTAAGTGCGTATAAATGTTGCTTGCAATATATGAAATTTTGAAAATCCAACGATATATAGCACTTTTAAAATAAACTTTTTCCAATAATACTTTTAGACTTTCCCAGTGAGCACAAAATTTGGCGACGTCTTTACGATATCGTCACGACATCTTTACGACATCCTATGTCCATGTCGTTTCGATGTCTTTGCGATATCGTAAAGACATCGTCAGATCATACGACTAATTTACGATATTGTGAAGACACCTTAACGACATGGGCATAGGATGTCGTAAAGTTGTCGTAAAGATGTCGTAACAATGTCGTAAATACGTGGCCAAACTTTTTGCCCACTGGTTCAATGTCTTTTATATTTTTTAAATACCAATTACTCACCGAAGAATTGTTGGTCTTAATTTCGTAAACTGAAACGAATCTGGAATGTTTTTATTTAATATTAATTATTGCGTTTTCCATAAGACCAATGCTTTTCTAGAGCACGACGATTGACGCGCCGTCCGGCGGATTAGTTCACCCGTGAAGTGGAACTTGTAAGCTACAACTACTTTTCTCAGTAGTCGGATAGGGCTGTCCGCCAGTGAAGTATTTTAAGTTATGGATCCACTATAACGCTAAATGCCTTGTAATTATTTTAAAACATAAGCGTTTCAGATATGGCCTCAATTTTCGTATGGTTGACGCTAAAAGGTCTTTAATTTTCTGGAAAGCCTCATCTTGTGCTAATCCCCAATCGCATATTTTATAATTTTTTAATCATGTATTCATTGTTTGTATTTTTTTCGTCCATTTAGAGTCCTTTGTCGCAACTTTAACACCTAAGTATTTAATTTCTGAGCAACCAAACTCTAATTAGGCAAGAATGATTTTTAAATTACCCCTTCTTGGTTTTTTTATTAACACACTTGGGTTTGAACAATCAGAACAAGAAGGTTCTATTATATTTTGTTTTGATAATTTATCTACCCAGTGGGCACAAAATTTGGCGACGTCTTTACGACATCGTTTCGACATCTTTACGACATCCTATGTCCATGCCGTTTTAGTGTCTTTGCGATATCGTACAGACATCGTGAGATCATACAACTTATTTACGATATCGTAAAGACACCTTAACGACATGGACATATGATGTCGTAAAGTTGTCGTAAAGATGTCGTAAAGATGTCGTAAGGATGTCGTAAAGATGTCGTAAGGATGTCGTAAAGACGTCGCCAAACCTTGTGCCCACTGGGTACTGTTCGATAAATTATTTTAAAAATTTTTGTGTCGTGGGTGAAGATGATCTTCAGGGGTTGGAATTGGTTGCTCGTGGGGATGCTTATTAAGCTAAGAATATCCTTCACAGGATTTGTTGCAGCAATTTAGGAGCTTTGTGTGCTATTTTTTTAGTGCTAGACTACTTTTTTCACATTTATTTTAACGTCCTCACTTTCTTTCGCTTCAGTGTCAGGTAATGGGCATGGTTAAGCTTTTGTTTATGCTTCCATGGGATAGTGGACGGGGGAATTATCCAGTAACCACCAAGCTTCCCAGTTTATAGTCTAAGGTCATCCGTAAGTATCTTATAATGTCCAATCATATCGACCGTTTCACTGTTTGCGTCCATTAATTTTTGCGAGACGACTTTCAAAATTGAATACTTGAAATTCTTTATTTTCCCAGCATTCTCTTGCTCTCGTAAGCGAAATTCGGAATTGACTAAAAAGTGTTTCTGTTATTTCCTCTTTATCCAAATTTACAAATTTTTTTCGCTGCTGAAAGTCGTCGATTGCTTTTTGAAATTTACGGAAATTATAATCCATCGATTAAAACGTTTAGATACTGGTTTCGAAAATGTTAAAGTGGCGATTTCGACACGCAGGATAAAGAACGTCTAGGCCATTCAAAAAAGATCAAAGATGACCGTTCAACCATGTATAGACTCTTAGATGCACTGGGAATAGTCCAAAAGCAAAGACATAGGCTGCCAATAAAAGTGAATTCGTCGTAATAACCCTAATTACATCTGGTATTAGGGGTTGTAAGGATATCTGGGTCTATTGTTTGTGAATCTAGGTTGGTAATTTGGTTGAAATCTTAATTGGAACTTTTATTGGAAAACAGGTGGGAATGTAGGTCTGAAGTTTGGACTAAAATCTTGTTGATATTGATTTGAAAATGGTAGGGATGGTATCCGTTTTGGTGATCCTTTTAACAATATCATTTCCCCTTAAGCCATTATTATTCTCCGGATTATTTTTATCCGCATTACCGTTATTTCGCTTTTTTCACTCTTGCCCTCTAGTTTAGGTTCAGTAATTTGTAATGTCTGTCCCCGAAATATGAATTTGGCTAGCTAAGTTTCCCATTTGTTACATAAATCTTCTAATTCCGAAAGAACTTGGTCAAAATTCAAATTTTTCTAATACCCAAAATAACTAGCAATACTGAAACGACGACCCGGGTGCGCCAGATCGTGAACTAGTTCATTTTATACGCCATGTACACGAACTCTTTGAAATTTACATTTTGTCACTAACCGAAGCAATTAAAAAAAGTAAGTCGACGACCTGGGTGCGCAATATCGTGCAAGAGGTCGTTTAACACGTATTCTACAAGAACTTTTTTAAAACTCAAACTTTTCCAACATCAAAAATAGCTACTAATGCTGAGGCGACGACCCGGGTGTGCAAGATAGTGCACCAGGTCATTTAAAACGTCATCTATTAAAACTTTGTCAAAATTCAAGTTTTTCCAACACTCGAAATAACTATCAATGGTGAATCGGCGAAACGATTGCCCAAATTAAAATTTCTAAGAGTGCTCGTGAATAGCGTTTTAAATGACCCAATGCAAGATCCGGCATACCCGGGTCGTCACCTCAGGATTGGTAATTTTGTTGGGATTTGACAAAATTTGAATTTTAAAGAAGCTGATTTAGAATTAGTGTTACAGAGCCTGGTATACGATCCTGCGCACCTGGCTCGTCGACTCACCATTTGTAATTGTTTAAATTATTGTCAAAACATGAATTTCAAAAATATCTCGTAGATGACGTTGGAAAGGATTTGTTGCACGTTCCTGCTTACTCGGACCGTCGACTGACCATTTGTAATTGTTTTGGTTATAAACAAAGTTTAAATTTCAAAAAAGTTATCGCAAATGTCGTTTTAAAGGACCCGGTGCACGATCCAGCAGACCCGCGTCCTCGACTCACAATTTGTAATTGCTTTGGTTACGGACAAAATTTAAATTTCGAAAAAGTTCTCGTAGATGACGTTTTAAATGACCCAGTGAGAAATCCGGCGAACCCGGGCCATCGTCTCACTATTGGTAGTCATTTTTGGTATTGGGAAAATTTGAAATTTGAAAAAGTTCTTGTGGAATATGTTTGAAACTACCGAGTGCACGATCCTGAGCACCCGGGTCGTCGTCTCACCATTTGTAGTTGTTTTCATAATAGATCAAATTTAAATTTCCAACTAGTTCTCGTGGATGACTTTTTAATTTACCTAATGCATGATCCTGCGCACCCAGGTCGTCAAATCACCATTTGTAACTAACAATGATACAAAAAAAAATGTTTACAAAAAGTCGATTTATTTTCAACAAAACAACTTTTAGTAAAAATTATTGAAATTTAGTTTTTGTGATAATAACTTTGGTTTAAGGAACGTTTATAGCACGTTTTACGATGAGTCGATACAATTGAATGGAGATTTACCATGTAGTAATATTTTGCTATAAAAATCGCTCCAGCGAATCAAATGTGCATCCTTAACTTTGTAACTCCTTAACTCTCGCACTTTATTGTATGAACGATGTTTGTTACTTCAATTATTTACGTGCACCGTTTAAATTTGAGAGCACGCGAGATTTGATATTTACATAATTATTGGTTAATTTTTCCCAACACATATTGTCCGGCGCCTCAACTCAGCGCAATGCTCACGCGAAGCTCCTACGTTACAGATTCGTTGAATCCTCGCTGTTCGTCATTCGAACCAGCATAGTTGAACGGAGCGAAGCATAGCGAGTATATCTATATAGACGCACTGTGATTCAAATTTCGTTACGTACGCGATAAAAAAGTGAAACAGTGTCTAGTAACATATTTTTTTTGGTGTAATGCATCCAAATTTTCAAAGATATCACGAAATCAGAAAAGGAAAAATATGAGCTGTAATTGCTAGATTATTTGGGTGTGTATCGAATTCGTAGTCAGTGTCTGAGTTATTAACGTGTATTAGTTAACGTCTGTTTGACCAGTTATTTGTTGTTGACAGACTATGTGTTTGGTTTTAATTCGAGTCAATTTTGTCCTTTAATGGTTCACGGTCATCGGAGTCTTCAGTCTAGTAATTTTAAATTATGGAGTTTTCTTATGCTGATGTTTTTAATATGACTGTGAGAAATTTAGCTAGGTTTTTGTTAATGTTCTCTTAAAATCAAATTGAAATCACGGTCTGTTATGTGATTCACGTTTATGTTTTCTGCTAGTTGGGTCTCTTAATTCTTATCTACATGCGAAAGAACTATGAGTTGATGGGTTGAATCTTATTCTTTAGAAGTTCATCGGTTTCTGAAATAAACCGTGTTTGGTTTTACAAAAAAGAAAATCGAAAGTTTTCCAGACAATATTATCGGGAAGCAGCGCCGGATTAACATTTTTCGGGGCCTGGGGCTCAACCTCGAAGGGGCCCTCCTAAGGGCAGAGAAAATCCCAATTTTGTTGTAAACTTGATTAATTTTCTGGGGCCAGGAGCTCCTCGGCCATCTGGGGCCTGAGCACTAGCCCTACCGTGCCCCATGGTAAATCCGTCGCTGTCGGGAAGAAAATGTTTTGTGCAAACAAACTGGCCAGCTGCTACTACAAAATCTTCTTTATTTATTTCTCTCTGATATTCAGTAACTAAATTTTGAGGCACTCTGAAAAAATAAATCTTTTCGCTGTAGTTTGGAGCAATGTAGTTTACACATGAAAAGCATTGCCATGCGGAAAATTTTCGCACATAGAAACTCATAGCAATAAGGACTAAACATTTCTACCTAAAATACAGAGAGTCGGATAGGGCTGGTGAGAGGTCGTTGGGTATCAGGATTTGCGAAGACATTGCCTTGTATTCATGTATTGCCTTGGCTGTTTACGTTCCGATCGTCCGAATAATGCCGCGAGGAAACGCTTGTAACTGGACTTATATAAGACCTCTTGTGTGCTCTTAGTGATGCAGAATAAAAAACATTGTAACCAATCTATTATGTTAATTGTACAACGAGATTATTTAAGCAAATGTTCGGGTAGTAGAAAGATTGAAACTTTTAGAATCGTAATTACATTGACTTTATTGTCATTTGAAATTACTAATTACTTGTGCTATTTTTAACCGACTTAAGATCACCAAGAATACATATTCCCGCAAGAACTCTACTGGTCTTTAATATTGCAAAGACTTCACCATCGGAAATTGATAACACAATTTGTTCTTGTGTGTATGGGCACGGTGTAACAGAATTTTTACCATAAAATAGAGCTTTGAACAGCCCTGCACGAAAGGGTTGCTGGGGCCTACCTGAGATGAGCTGGAACCCCACGACGGGTTCTAAAGTCACGGGCGACGGAACGTCCCTTCGTCAGTCTTTGCTGGTTCGTTCGGTTGTTAACCGTTTCCAGCTAGTACTATTGAGTGCTCTGTTCTATCCGCTCCGGAGTCGATCCCGAAGGAAGGTCTCCGGCCTCTTCGCGGTCCTTCTTAGAACCAGCGTCACATCCGCGAAAATCCACACGTCTCACTGATACACCTGTACCCCATGGTGACGGAAAGCAGCCATGATAACTCTGATTTACTAGGCAGTCTGATAAGTACCTGAAAATTCGTTGTGGCCGTACGAGCACAGTTGATGCTGAACGATCTGGGCGCCCAAAAGAGGTCACTACACCAGAAAATGTCAAAAAAATCCATGATATGATGTTGAATGATCCCAAAGTGAAATTGAGAGAGGTAGCTAATGCTGTAGGCATATCATTGGAACGTGTTGGTAATATCGTGCATTCAGTTTTGGGCATGAAGAAGCTCTGCGCGCGATGGGTGCCGCGTTTGCTCACAGTGGACCAAAAACGAATTCGTGTAATGAAACGAATTCCAGCAGAATTTGGCATTATTTTCGCGTAAGCCGACCGACTTTTTGCGCCGATTCATAACCATGGATGAAACCTGGATCCACTACTACACTCCTGAGTCAACGTAACAGGCAAAACAGTGGGTTCCACCGGGCCAAAGTGCTCCGAAGCGTCCAAAAACGCAACAATGGGTCGGAAAGGTTATGGCCTCCGTATTTCGGGATGCTTCGAACTGGTTCCTCAGCCACCGTATTCACCAGACCTGGCCCCCAGCGACTATTACTTGTTCCGTAACCTGAAGAGATGGCTCACCGGTAAGCGTTTTTACTCAAATGAGGAGCTCATAGTTGAAACTGAGGCGTATTTTGGAGACCTTCCGATCGAGTACTTTTCGGACGGTATCAAAAAGTTAGAAAATCGTTGGACTCGCTGTATCGACCTAAAAGGAGAGTATGTTGAAAAATAAAACAGACTTTGACCAAAAAAACGTCTCCGTGTTTCATTTTTCAGGGACTTATCAGACTGCCTAGTAAAAGGCGCCGCCGTACTTCCAGCGTACGGCTCGCTTCGCTCGCTAGTTTCAGCGCGCCTAGGGGCGCGAAGGTTGAACCTCGCGCTTCGCGCTCGATACTGGGTTACCTCGCGCTTCGCGCTCGGATATTTATTCTTTGTATTTGGAATGCTTGAAAAAAACTTTATCAAAAAGATCTATTTTAGATGGTACTATTTATATGTGTCTTCATATCCTCAATTGTTTACTTCATTAAGTATAGTCAAAGATTAAGTTTCTCAAAGCTCTGTAGGCTTTGAGATACACATTCTCATCGTGACACTCACGCTGCGTGCTCGATTTCCGACAGACATTTGTAAATAGGTTTTGCTGGATTTTTTGCTCGTAACTTTCTTCGTTTTTCCACACATTTTTTTTATTTTATTTTTTTTTTTCGGCGCTTTTTTCACGAATAAAACAAAAAGTGCAATCAAAATTTAAATTTCGATTTTTGAAGAAAATCAAAAAATTGGTTATGATAATCTTGTAGGGCTTTCAAAAAGAAATATTTTTCTTTTCTTGACTTTTTTTCATATCGTGTGTTTTTCGGCTTCAAATTTTGGGATTCGGTTGATTAAAAAAATTTTGAAAACGCTATAAATCTGAGAATTTTGTTTTTATAGAAAAAAGTCATAAGGATAAATTGTTTTTTCTTTTTAATACTATAAATATCCGTACATAGAATTTTCAAATTATGAAAAAAGTCTTCTCAAAAATTTTCAAAATGCGCTCACTTTTTGAATTTTTATCAAAAATGGCTGGTTCACGAAGTCGTCCTTTCTTTTAGGACCTGAAAAAGTGTGCCAAAGATGAATTTGATTCGTTATTTTTTTCGAGAGTTATCGTGTTTACGGACAGACGGCCGGACGGCCGGACAGACAGACAGACAGACGCCATCGTGAAAACCTGATTTTCGGATTCAGGGGGTGTCGAAACGTGGAGATCCGTTCAAAAATTGTGATGTCAAATTTCCGACAATTCTAATACTTTCTCAATCAAAAATGATGAGAATGTAAAAAACTACTTGAATAATATCGCGACGAGACCAAAAATGGAAAATATAGCTTCAACAGTACCCCAAAATGTAGGAGCGATCCCAAAAATCCCAAAAATAAATACCAATAAATAACAATAGTTAAGACAAAGACAGACTAACTCAAACAACATATACTGAATCAATTTAAATTATAAATAATCAACCCCCACCTCAGCATTCTAACCATATTCCAAATAGAACCTTCGAACCGATAGACAATACATTTTTTAGTCCTATAATGAATTTCCTATAATTTCTTCGCGATTAGAGGAAAATAATTCGAATAATTATAGGAAAAACTGTAGGAAAATAATTATAGAAATTAATAATACTAAAATAGTTATTGCGAAGAGTTTTAGAAGGTATAAATAAATCGTTTTTTTAACTACTCACATAAAAGTACATGAAAATTGATATATTTAAAGAAGCTTTATTCACCAATGTGGGTATAATAAAACTTAAGAGCTATGAGTATCTTATACTTTTTGCAATAATTATTTCAATATTTTAATATTATGATTTTCTATCTTTATTTTCTTATAATTTTTCCTATAATTAATAAAATAATTATTCTTATAAGTAGTCCTGTAATTGTGAACGAATTATAGGAAATTCGTTATAAGATAATAATTATAGGCTTACAGCGATTATTCTACACTATTGTTTCCTAAAGGATAGCAGGAAGGTCTATATATTAGATCTTTTTTCTTATTTAATATGATTTTACAATTCCAAAATTATTTCTAAATAACCCTTAGACTGGTAGGCAAACTTTTCTGTATAAGATTTTCAGTCAAACAATTATTTATAAATTTTTAACTATAAAATTCTAGTTCAGTAGCACATAAGAAGAAAACTCCGGGACGATGCTCCTGATGATGTGCTGCCTGAAGTGTCTTCTGTCTTTCTCTGTCATCAGGTTAATAATAATGATCTTACATATCCTGCAGTCTTTGGTGCATCCTCTGTTGCTCCCTCTATTGACGTTTTTGACGATACAACAGCTAAAGACAGTAACCAAAAGGAAGTGGAAGAAATTTCTTCATTTTAATCTTTATCTTCAAATAAGGAAGCATTCAAGGTGCCTACTTCATGGTCTCGAACAGACGTTAGGGACGGGAATTTCCAAGTTATCATTTTTCCTTAATGGGCAGAACTAATCAAGGGTGAGAGTTTTAATATGGCGTGTTGAAAAAAGTTGAACAAAAAGGATTAACAGGTGATTTCGCATCATGTCGAGAAGAAACCTAGTGATCACAGACTTTGGCGACGTTTTACGACATCGTTACGACATCTTTACGACAACTTTACGACATCCTATGTCCATGTCGTTAAGGTGTCTTTACGATATCGTAATTAAGTCGTATGATCTGACCTTGTCTTTACGATATCGCAAAGACACCGAAATGACATAGACATAGGATGTCGTAAAGATGTCTGAAAGAGGTCGTAACGATGTCGTAAAGACGTCGCCAAATTTTGTGCCTACTGGGAATGGAAAGGATAATTCACACTGCAAAAGAAAAAAGATTTTCAGCCTTTTACGAGTGCAATTAGAAGGTAATTAAATTATAGGCTAATATTTAAATAATTTTGTATTCACTGTTATTGTTATTACTGAAAGAAACAAAATTTTAAATACGTGTTGTTTTATTCAATTCAGATACCTTTCTCTAAACGATACACCATCCGGATTTCATCAGCTGATGTTCGATTTATTCGAAGAAAAACTAAAATCTATACCAAAGATGAAAAATTTTACAATTTCTCTGAACAAAGCTAACAAAATTTAATTTTTCAGATCACCAAATGATCGAAATATTGAGAAATAATGGCTAATACTATTTTAATGAACGGTGCTGTGACAACGGTGTTATGTGTTATGTATCAAACATTGTAAACAAATTTAATTAATTTTAATGAATTCATTTAAATTTAAATTTTGAATTATTGATCATAATCATTTTAATAAAATATTCAGGAAAGAATCACCAATAAATGTTCATTTTCATTCAAAATGATTAAAATATGTCTTTTAAAGAATAATTAAATATATATATAAATTATTTTACATTTTTTGACGACTGTAATGCAATAGAATGAAGGTTATCGATGTTGAGATTTTCTAAATTTTCATTTTTTTTAAAGTAACTTTTTTAAATTTTATTATTTTCATTTTTTTTTTAAATCTTTAAATTTTGCTACCACACGGACAATAAGATTTTGGGAAAATTTGAAATGATTTCTTCATTTTGAAAAAGGGATTATAAAAGAAAATTGATTCAGACTTACAAAATTAGAAAAAAATTCTATTATGCTTAATAAATATTTTCAACTATTCAAACAATTCAAAGTTAATTTTAAACTTGTGAAAAAGTCCATTTTTTAATCTAGATCGTTGCAGATTTTGAAACAGGAAGCTGAATTAAAATTACGAAGGGTTTCAAGAAAATAAAAAAATGTTCTTTAGATTCCCAGAAAAATGTTTAATAATTTTTTTTATTGTGAAAAATTAACTTTCGGATAATGTTCGAAAAGATTTCAAAGTATTTTAAAAAAAATTTCAAAAATGTTTAAAGACATTTAGAAAGTTCAAGTATCTTAGAAAGATTTAAAAAAAAGATTATTTTGGAAATTATAAAAATTTGGAGAAAAAAAAATGATAAAATTTAAACTTTTTTCTTTTCGGATAGTTATAAATTAGAAAAATAATTATATGCCTAATTTAATTGCGTATAAGTAATAATTTGTTGTGGTTTGTTGGAATGCACTGGGATTTACGTCTAAGAACACCCAGTGGGCACAAGGTTTGGCGACGTCTTTACGACATCTTTACGACAACGTTACGACATCCTATGTCCATGTCGTTAAGGTGTCTTTAGGATATCGTAAATAAGTCGTATGAACTGACGATGTCTTTATGATATCGCAAAGACGCTGAAAGGACATGGACATAGGATGTCGTAAAGATGTCGTAACGATGTCGTAAAGAAGTCGCCAAATTTTGTGCCCACTAGGCAATGGAATTTACTATTTTCGAAAATTATTTTTATTTAACAAACGTTTTTTTAAACACTTTCGCTTTGCATTATTTGAGTTCTAGGCCAACTGCATAGCTGGCGCCGCCAGACGGCGACCGTCAAGTCTCATGACAAATATTATCAACAGGCCTGCAGAAAAGCAGCATGGCGCTGGTTTTTGAGGACGATGAATATGAATCCGGTGGCCGTTTGTCCCCGCCCTTATGCGTCTAACCTCAAAACTGTTAAATCTAACCTTAAAACTGCCTCCAATTAGCCAGAATAAACGATATACCAGTTGTAGGGGTAAAATAAGCCCCAAAAAAGCTATCTTATGTTTTTTGGGTTGCTGAGTGGATCTAGGGCCCTTTTTACTTGCTAAGGTCCAATTCTATCCACAAATTCAAAATATAAGCTCCCAAAATTTCCAAAGCAGTCCGATTTGTTATTCTAATATGACCAATAGCCAACTGTTTCTTTTTTCAGGTCACTTTGATTGATCTTTACCGTTCCTCGTATCCCTTTGTGTCATAAATCATGGCTAACCTGAAAAAAGTAGAACATAACCTCAAAAGTCACCTAAACCCGCGAGCCATCTCGCGTTGTGATTTCCAAAATGGGAACTTTTAGATATTTAGATTTATAAATTAAAGACGTCAAATCATATACAAAATAGTTTAAAGAACTTTTTTAAAAATTTTGAAAAGTTTTAATTCTTTCTTAGGCCTTTTCCGCGGTGTATGTAGAAACTTCCAAAAATAGAACCAAAACTGCAAGCCCTATCAAAAACTGATGATGAATTCTTCGTTGGAATTTTTTTCTGTAACTCACATTGTTTGGCTTTCAAATTTTAATTTTATATTTTTTAGTTGAATTTTTTATTTTTCATGAATAAAACGGAAAAAACGAGTCCTATCAAAAAATATTTTAAACGAATTGGAGTTGTTTTAAAAAGCGTTAATTGCTCTAACCTTTTTTACGTATCTGTGTTCGTGTGTGGACGCCAAAAAGTGTGCTAAAGCCTTATTTAATCCTATGATTTTTTCAAAAATTATCGTATTCATGGACATACACCATCGTAAAATTTTTTTTTCAAAACTTTAGAGTAAGCTTTCATAAAATCTTATCTTTCTTTAAAATATACGTATTAATTTAATTTATGACGGTCTGAAAAGATTAAGATTCGACTATTTCACAAGTTCCTAATTAACGCTTTAATCAGTCTTTATTCTAATTAGAAAAGATGGGGATCGTTTATACTCTTATATTCACATTGACAGTCATCTTGAATTATATGGGTAAATATAATACAATAATATATTTGTAATATTAAAAAATTTTAAGCCATCCAAAAATAACAATAAACCTGACGTCATCCGCAATATATTCCAATTAATTTTTTCCAAAATGTATTTGAGTTTTTGCAAAATAAATACGGAGTTTGTCTGGATTTATTTTAGGGAGATGTTAGAATGTGTGTGTTGTAGAAAATATAATTTGAAGAACAATTCCTATCGATACGGAATATTTCCGAATTTTAGAACGAAAAAGTAGATTGAGTTCAAGCGAAAGCCAAAAGTTGTCGGATTCAGCTAGTTGAAAATTTTATTATTCGTTAATTTAAATTTTTCCAAATTTAAAAATACCTGATACAATGTTAGAAACAATTGTCCAGATTTATGTGTACATGTTTATGTATCACATTTTTTAAAGAACATAACCTGAAAATGGTTGCAGATAAATAGATGTAATTTTAAGGGCTTATTTTCGGCAATAATATCTTAAAATGGACAGCAGGATTTCTGAAATATCATGCAAGAACAGAAAAGGCTTCTGAATTTAAGCCATTTCAATTGACCCATTTGTATTTTTTTTATTTTGATCTCCTCTGTAAGAAAGTAAATATATTTGCTAATTAGTCATAATTAGATAATAAAGTGCTTATCAAATGAGCTCCATAAAATTGTGAACAAAAGCAAAGTGGAAGAATCAGATATTAAATCATTTTGTAGCCGACTAATTTCTGAAAAATTATTATTTTTTATATTATTTTTATATTTCTCATGTACGTCTTTTTAACATATTGTGGATTGAAGAATCTTGAAATGTAAATATTAAAGATATACTCATGTCAAAAAAATGTTTCAAATTTCATGATTATAAACTATAAACATTCAAAATCAAACAAGTTGTTAATTTTATTATTATCGTTAAAAATCGCAACTTTTTGATTGCAAAGTAATCTGTTTTCCTTCAGGTTTTAAACTGTTATGTTAATTTTTTTTTTGTAATATTAAACTATTTTTTTTTGTATAAAATGAATATCATTGTAAAATAAATATCCTTTTTGGTTGCATTATCAAATATTACGTTTTTCGTTGTGAATTCATTTTTTTCTAAAAAATCAACTACCTAGTTGCAAATAAAATTAATCCGTTTAAAATTCTTTTATTTAAATGATGATTTATCGCTTTTTTTAAAATTATGTTTTCTTTGTTAAAATTAATGATTTGAACTTGATTTAACTTCATTCAACTTGATTACAACATTAAAATAATTTAATCTTCCTAAATTGAAAATTCAATTTTTTGGATTAAAATTCCGGTATTTTATTAAAAATTGGAATTTTGTGAGAGAATATTGAATATTCTTAGTGACTAATTCATTTTTCTTACTTAAATTTAATTTTTTCAATTGAAATGTAATTATTTAGTTTTTTTGTCAAAAATTGACCTTTTCTGATTGTAATTGGATTTTCTGGGTTGAAAATTATGCTATTTCGTTGAAAATTTACTTTAATTTGATTGAAAATTAATTTCTTTTTGCTGAAAACTGAACTTTTTTATTTTTTGTTGAAAATTAAGCTGTTTTAGCTGAAAACTCAACTATTCTTGGAAAATGCATCCTCTTTTGATAGGATATTAATCTCTTGGTTTGAAAATTCATCATTTTAGTTGGAAACTTGTTTGTTTCGATGAAACTTGATCTTTTTTGACACGAAACACACAACCAAAAACTTTTTAAAATAAATTTAGAAATCAAATATTTTTTGTACTACCATTATTAATCTTGTAGGTATATTGTTGGGTTTATACCTAAAAGAAAGTAAAAATTAGGAAGTTCTTGCAGCCCTAAATAATGCACCGTTTAATGCGAATAATATGTTTTACATTAATTTGACTTCCCTTGTCATTTAAACTTCGCGCCCTTTCCATTTGAAACAACATATTTTCCCGCAAAATTTACGTAAGGTAATTGTTTTTAACAAAGATGGAAATGGCGACTTTTCATATCTTTATACAAAATTCTCATAAATTCTCATCAAATTCTCAAAGTAAATAAAAGCCAAGCATATTCTTATACTCGTGATAATTTCTCGGAGCATTTAAAGTCTTCAGAACACAAATCTTCTATCAAAGCCTGCAGTCTTGTTTTTCAGTTTGCCACAATAAGTTCATGATGAACCGACGAATTTGAAAAAAGGTAAAGTTCTTTCTTCTTGTAGAGTTAAGTTCGCAGTTTGAGTGTCTACCAAATGGCGAACCTATTCCTGATGTTCCTCGTCGTGAGCCTTCTGATTCTCCTGAAAGAAATTCTCGTGCCTCGTTTCATTCTCCTGCCGAGCCTTCTCTTCCTGTCAGGTCCAGATCTCCTCCTGCCCATGCCAGGCACCAGTTTCCACCTACTACGATTGCTTCTACTCACGGCTATGAATGTGAGCTTGATCAACTAAACCTCATTCGGCTCTTTTCCCGTGAAAATCCGCACCGGTCATTTGAACTTCGAAGATACACTTTTCCCGGGGATAAACGATTACGACTGATGACACGAAAGAATGTATTTGCGCCCATGAAACCCGGAGAACAAATTGTATTATCAACATCCCATGGTGAAGTCTTCGCAATACTGGAGACTAGTACACTTCTGGCTGGAATATATTCATATAATCGCCGCAGTCACCATAATGTGCGAGCAAAAATCAATATGAGGAGCAGAATAATTACATTATTGACCCCGTACGAAGTAAGGGAAGCTCCAGTAGGCTCCACACGTCACATACTATTGAATTATAAAGTAGATTGTTAAAACCTCAATCGTCCAAACCATTAATTTAGTTATGAAAAACAAGAATGAAATATAATATCGTTTATGATTGAAATTTTGTTTGTTTGTATACGTATTAGGTATTGTTGTCGTACACCCTTGCTGTTGATTTTATAGTACGATTCGGGACGTAGCTGACGTCGTATCAGTCGTATCAATAATACGGAGCCCCCGAGGTCTTTGTGTGTTTTTTTCTCTTTTCCTAAAAAGGGGCTCCTCAAGAAATTTTAATACAGGGCCCCCTAATGGCCAGCGACGCCACTGAGACGATGCTTTGCTTTTAAAATATTAGAAAAACTTGAAGTGATGGTTGACTTTATCAAAATTTGATTATAGTAAGCAGGTCGAAATTTGACTATAATATGTAGAGAAAGAAAGGACCAATTTTTCATGTTTGTTATTGTAGTCAACTAAATTCTAGATCCATCAATACCTATTACGCTGTAAAATAATTTTTCAGCAAATTTTCACGTTTTAAAACATTCTGAATGAGAAAAAACGATTTGTATCAAGGTGTCTGGCCGTTTGCGTATGCCTATAACTTTATGCATGTTTGTATACGTATATGGCTGCATAAAAGGAAAGGACAAGCTTGTTAACCAGCATAATTTTGGAAGGCAACATTTTTTTTATCTCTAAAAGCAAAAAATGTTCAACAAAAAAGGTCAACAAATTCAATATAAATCAGTTCTATTAACTCCTTCGAAAATTATCATGTTCACATACGATAGCGAAAGAGAGAAAACTTAAATATAATTACTTTCATTTATAAACTATACTACAAACGGGTTAATTTTTTACATGAGAGTTAAATTCGGGCATTCCTTAATTGTCAGCTTAAATTACTTAGGGAGGTTTTAATCATAATCTAGAACGAGCTTAAACCTTGACTGGTGCTAGAGAGATTGATCAGGAGTATGAGTCAGAGCAGTGTTCCGGAATGTAGGTATTATTTAAATAAGTAACTCATGAATTCTAAAATAATCCATAAATTTTTACCCCCCCCCCCCCTAGAGAGTCATGCATACTCTAAAGAGAAATCAAATTCATGGTTCCAGAAAATTCGGCACTCATTGTTCCGAGTAATTGACTCTATCTTCGTCGTCGCATTCGGCAGGGTAGGGTTGCGACCAACACAGCATGAACGACAAAAATGGCAGTATAGCATTTTCCGAGCTGCACTTTGTCCTTGAAGGTACGTCGTTTCGGCGTAAGGAGCAGCCGTGCATCAAAATCATAGATCTTCAGGTAATACAAATAAAATACTGAGCGCCTTTATGCCTTCGGTAACTTGTCACGGCGAAGAAAGAAAGAGCATTACTCTCTTTATGCATGTTACTGTGTAAATGAACCTTTAAGCTTTCCAAAAAAAAAGATTAAAAATCCATGGGAGGTTAGATTGTTAGCTTACCGGACGTCAATCCAAGCCATCAATAGCCAGCGCTGGATCTATGCTGCATCTTTGCAGACGCACCTGCCAATTAGCAGGATCTCTCGGCAACGCACATGTCCAATTTATCAGACAATCTTGTCATTTAGTATAACTGTAAAGAAATGGCTTTTCTCCTATATAAGTGCTGGGAGTTTCAAGACCAGAAACTCTGGAATAGTTTTCTTTGTTTAAAAGCATGAAAAAATGTGCGTTATTGATATCATCTGGTAATGTAGCAGAGAAGTTCTTTGTGCAACATAGTGTTTCCTTCACTTCCTGGGCAGTGATTAATGGACATTCCTCTTGAGTTGTTATGTTGTTACTGCAAAGCTCCTTGAAGTAGATGCTATTTTCAATATGTTTCTTCATTTGATTTTGGACCTCGTAAATCTTTCTCAAACATTTTTCGACTAACTCGCGATTGGGAACTTTTAAAAAAAAACAAGGATACCGCTGAAGAGGCGCAATGAGTAAGCGAGAAACTGTTGATTCTCTCTGACCCGTCCATCCTTCTTCTGTATTCTAATCCTTGCAACGGATAATACTCATATTTTTCAATAATGGGCTGCTTGATGTAAGCAAGTTTGACTTATTCAGTGTGTAATGGTAGACTCTTCGTTGTTGGGCGAAATTTCGAACCGCTTTCGTTAATATTTTGCCAGGCATTATATAGTCAATCATGCATTGGACACAGGATGCATTCTATCTTACACAGCCTATCTTCTTGTTTATATTATGCAATCATCTTTTGTTTTTTTTGCGTCGTTGGTTTTAGCTATCGACATGAGTCAGCCAGAGATCTCATCACGTAGGGCTTAAGTGGAAATTGGATGTTAATCTTCCTTCTTATTCTGGCATCGATATTATATTTTGGAGGTTGTCTTGTTTCCGCAATTGCTATTACTGCTGCTTCCTGCTCTTCCTTTGCAGCTTGTCCTTTCAGGGGTGAGTGTTTCTGGCTTGATAGAGTGGGCATGCAAACCATGCAGCTATTGTGGTCAGGGATGATATGACATCATAGCAGTTGGCTGCTCTGCCAGAGAAAGAGTTAGCTCACCTTTGCAGAGCCCCGCGCACCAAGGTCGCCGGGTATCCTAGGTTCACCAGTGTAAAACAGCTCACCCAGGTGCGATTCAGCGTTCAGCACAGTTTATACGATACCGCTTGTGGGTTTTACCTTCTGCTCCCTGATTCGTGAAAATTTTATTGATCTATTTGTATTTTTGTGTTTTAAACTCATTTATAAGGAAGCAAATATATTTGCTAATAAATCAGGATCATGAAGTGAAGCAGTCTTAAATATATAATATAAAATATTGAATAAAAATTAAGTACAAACGAGCGTGTTTGAAATCACAGCAATGGTTTAATCTGTCATCAAGTCTATAAAAGTACATAATTTCATTATAAAAATCTAATCATGCCAATATTAAAAACTTGGTAGCGATACTACAATTTTTCTGGTTCTTATGAACAATGGTTCAGAGTTGGGAAACACTAAGAGAATTTTCAATTTAATTCCATTAAACATGACATTCTCCACAATCTCTGATGATTGAATTACACTGGAGGATGGATTTAGCCAGGCCGGATTTACTAGTTCCGAGAATTTCTGACGCGGCGTTTTCGGATTGAGAATGGTGCTCCTCGGCGTTGAAAGAGCATGTTCATCTAAGGTGAAAACACCAGCAGCGTACCGGAAAGGCAATTGTTTCATTTCATTTCAAGAATAATACGGTATAGCAAGATACTTACAATAAATTACAAACTCTATCAGAAATAATTTTTATATATAATTTCATTATTATCGAAGTTATTAACATACAAATTTTTTATTTGTTCTAACTGAAAAAGCGATTTTTTGTTTTGCAAATTCATCGCTATGGTTAGAAACTTCACCCTTTTTGGTTACAAATGTATGTATCCATTTTTTTAGTCTGAGAATAATCGTTTAAGTTAATAATAATTTTTGAATTGAAATTCATTTACTTTATTTGTGGTTGAAAAATATTTTTAAATGAAAACTTATCCTTTTTAGTTAAAAATGTAAATTTTTGTTGAAAATTCATGTGTTTTATAATAATTATTGTCTACGGCTGAAAATTGTTTTATTTAGTTGAAAATTGGATCAATTTTGTGCAACTCAATAAATTTCGCGAGAATCTATCCTCTGTATATCCAAATTTAACTATTTTGTTAGAAAGAACGTTTATTTTAAAAATTTATATTTTTCCGTTAAAAATTTAACTGTCTGATAGAAAATTTATATTTTTGGTTAAAAAATTTAACAATTGGTGGAAATTTCTTTTCTTAACTTAGAAATCCTCCTTAGTTAAAAACGTAATTATTTGACTTAAAATTTATGTGTTTTGCTTGAAGATACTATTTTTTGGTAAAAAAAAATCATCTCAGCTGCAAATTCAATCCTTTTGTTGATAAGTCAATTGTTTGGTGAAAAATTACTTTATTGTGTTAACAATGCAATGATTTTCCTTAAATTGCGTGCATTTCTGCTACAACTTATTAGTAGAGAAAAGCTGATGCTACGCCACCTACTGACAGATGGCGCCACCGTCATGGAGCTATAAGACCAGTAAGTTCTGTTACGTGCGAAGTTAACGACAGTCTATAAAACAGAGAGGTAGGTAATGTAGATACCGACTGAGAAATCATTGTATAATCCAGGAACGTTGACGACGTTGAGTAACGACCAGTGCGATATAAGTGCTGTTTAACCGACCTATATTAAAATGATACTATAAAAATTTACGGACCTCCTTTTACCAACTGATACTAACATACCGATTAGTGATAACTTAGCATGGAACCGAACCTTATAATGCTAAATGAACAGAAATATCCGTAACCAACCTTACTGTTTTACCGAGTTAGAAAAGAACATAACCTCATGATTACCGACCTCCCTGTTGAACCGACCGATGACAAATTCTTTCTCAGCAGGCATCTGCATTACCGACCTCTGCTTTTCAGAATGTTGATAACTAACCACGGATCAGAACACACTGATGTGGTAGCCCCATAAAGGTGGCGCCATCTGTTGGTAGGTCACCTAGCAGCCCTGCTGTTCTACTACTCACAATTTTTTGAGTTGTGACTACTAATATAGGCTAATATATATGTTTTGTCTATGGTGATTTCTCATATCACCTTTCCTACATTTTTCTCCTTTATTTCGTATTATTATGTCACTTACTAAACAAATTTAAATATTTTATTACTGAAATAAATCATACAGATTTGTGCATTAACTGAAGCCTGGAAAGAGATAAAGTTGAGACAATAAAGGTCATTTTTTCTGAAATCTGTTTTTAACCTGTAAACATAATATGTTGACATTATTTCACAACTGACGCAATGTCTTTTACGGAACACATTTAAACAAGATAGTATAATAGAACATGCAGTATATAAAAAATTATTATTAAATAAATCATTGTTTTTATTTCAAGGCTTATATCTGGGAGGTCGAACGAGATAGTGTCAAGTTAATGGTAATATAACGCGTCAAGATTTTTAAGAAGAGGGGCAGGAGGTAAAACGGGGGAGTGAACGTATAAAAATTGACTACGTGGAATATTAAGAGTCCGCTCACACATGTAAGAAAACATCTTGTGGAAAATTCTTTTTCTTCCAAAATCAGTATCATCTACTGCCATTTATTCTAAGGAAAATGAGAATCAACGCCGATATTCTATTCCTTTCTTTTGCTGCTTTCCTTAATTCTATTGGTAAACATATAACAATAAAATGGAATATTTATCACTCAAGTACACCAAAGAACAAACACGAATTTTTCTGACGCAATTTTAAAATTAAAGTATAAATTCAATATTATGAAAAATATTTGTTTATTACAGTACATATTATTTTCTTTATGAGTGTAAGTCAAGAGATCTCGCTTACATTTGTTTTCTCAGGAAATATCTATTTTCAATAGAAAAGTTACTTTTAAACAAAATGTTTGAATTTTTACGCGTGAAAACAGTTTTCTTTCATGCTCATAGTTTATATTTGTTTTGGTTCAATACCATTTTTTTGATGACAATTTGAATGAAGGATTTTTATTTAAGACTTATTCCTTTTTAGTTTGAAATTCAACACGCTTGGTTGAAAATGTATACGGGTTTTGTTATAAATTAGCCTTTAATTTAAAAACACATCTTTTTTATTAAAAATCCACGAGTTTTTTTTGTCTTTTCACAGCAATGTCTAAAGGTGGGTCGCCAAAAACAAGAGACTTTCTGTCAAATTTTGGAACGAGTAACGAAAATTTGAATCAACAAGGTAACCCTAATAAAAATTAAAACCCGTAACGTGAGCGTTAATTAGTTATCAATTTTGATGTTCACTTGTAATTATTTTAGCAGGCTTCTCCAAATATTTACTATCTCACACATTAAATATAATATATAACATTATTGAATAACTTTTGGGGAGGTCGTAATTTCAAAAATGGTCAAGAAATAATTATTTGATAGAAATTTAAATTTTTACGTTTTAAAAAAAAGATTTTTTAATTTTGGAAATGTTTTCCAACAATTTTTATTTTTTTATTTAAAATGCAATTTTTCACGATTAAAACAAAGACTACTACGTCATATTAAGGCATAATCAATAACAAATTTGTAGATATTTTTTCGTTGAATATATTTTTCACATAATTTCTTTCACATCGTGAAACCGGATTTATCGGATTCAGGAGGTTTCAAACCTTGGATATTTAAAGAAATTCGCGATATTTAGTTTTCACATAAAAATAATACCTTCTCATTATGACGAGAATGTAAAAAATTTAATACTCTTTCTTCTTGCAGAGTCAAGTTCACAGTTTGAATTTCTTCCCAATCACATCCCTATTCCTGCTCCTCCTGCCGGAACCCATTCTCCTGTCAGTTCTCTTTCTCCTTTCGAGCCTCCTCTTCGTGGCAGGTCTAGGTCTCCTCTAGGCCATGCCAGGTGCGTAGTTTCACCTACTACGATAGTCTCTTCTGAAGGAATTATAGTTTCACTTGACCAACTTCAATTTATCCGGCTTACTGCCTATAAGAAACCGTACCGGATATTTGAACTTCGGAGATACACTTTTCCTGCCGATAAATCAATTCGGGTACTTGCAGGACGGAGTGTCTTTGCTCCCATGCCAATCCAAGAGCAAATTGTGTTATCAACCCCCGATGGCGACGTTTTTGCAATATTGGAAAATAGTGCATTTCTGGCTGGAATATATGCACCTAATCCTCCCTCTCGAAATAGATCACGCGCAAAAATAAACATGGAAAGTGGCATGATTACATTATTAACTCCAGATGAACTACGCGAAATTCCAGTAGGCCGCTCGCATAAAATTCGAATGTATTTTAGGGTAGAGCGTGTACACGTGAACGAGAATCCTCAACACCATTGATTAATTAAACGATAAATTGTAAATTGCAATGTAAAATTGTTTATAATATGTAATCAGCTTAAAATGTTACATGTAACTATGGATTTCAAATAAGAATATTGTCAACATATAACAATCACCAAGGCTTCAATGGTTGTAATTTCCCAACATTCCTTTATATAAAATTGTTGCAAGATTTTGCTAAGTAAATACAACAAGCTTTTTAAAAAAATGTGAACTTCTCACAACCTTGTAAATCTCAAAAAAGAGAGACGAAAACTATTTTTTGGTAAGAAAGCAGCGCATTATCAGAGACTTTATAATTTTCAAGAAAACCTGTGTCCTCATCTAGCCAATGTAATCATAATGCAAGCCATATTTCAATTTTCTTTGTTTTATACAATCTAAAGAGCCGAAGCTTTACCACAAAGTTGATAGTGACATATTTGCAGTAGAACAGTCAAGAAAGTTCTAAGGTCGCTGATGTGAAAACAATTTTTTTTAAACGTAATTTTTAAGGATTGAAGAATGTATCAATAAACAAACAAAAACCGAATGCAATTATCATGTGTAGTTTATTTGCAGTAAATTTCCAAATACACTGAAACCCCGTTTAAGTTTACGCCCGGATAAGTTCACGCTTGTTTAAGTCCACGCGTTGCTTTTCGTGTAGGTTTACTTTCACCTTCCCTACAAGTACTCAGTGCTCCGCCCATTCATGCTTCACATGTACATGTCAAACAATCGCATACGCATATTGAGATGCTTCTTGCGTGGGGAGGACGATGGTGGGAGCCCTTCCCGAGTAAACCTAAGTGAGACGTTATCGTTTCAGAGGAGTAAACTTAAACGGGGTTTCAGTGTATAACTGAAAAATCGCGGTTCGAAACCGGAAAACCCCCTTACACTCTAAATCATGATTAATCGTACCCACCCTATTTTTCTTATGTCCGGACATTGTACAACAATTTCTAAGTATACTAGGTGAAAACAGCACCCTGCAGCGACGCTAGTTGACTACTACGATAAAGTGAAGCGTGGAACACAGAATCGGGTTTCTATGTGACAAGTCAAAGTGTAAGAATTAAGAAATTATAAGGGAAAATTTTATAATAAAACTCGGACATGGCGTGTGCGAGAGATATTTAAAAAAAAACATATTATGTGAAAGCAAAAAACGTTTGCGGAGGATATAGTCACTCTTTTATGGTAGTAGCAATTATAAATATAAAATAATTATATTTAAAATCATTGATTGATGTTTAATTGTAAGGTTATAATAATTTTGCTCTTTATACGAGGGTGAATCAAATATTAACCGGAATTCTTTTTTAATATTTATTTATTTATAAAACAGTACAAAAATACTATTGATTATTTTTCTACATAGTCTCCTTCACGCTCTACACATTTTTTCCAGCGTTTTGGAAGCTTGTTAATTCCTTGCTCGTAGAAACTT
>NC_046660.1:25610228-25612075 GCF_010883055.1 Belonocnema kinseyi
CACTCCTCTGTAGTCGAAAAAGACGGTCGCGAGGACCTTACCGGCTGAGAGACGGGTTTTGGCTTTCACAGGACCGGCTTTGTCTTTCCTTCGCCATTCTTTCCCTTTTTCCCACCTAACGCCAATTTCATAATTTTATAATAAAAATTGCGAAGGTGGTTTATTCCACCTCGAGAATGGCAGATCAGTTAAATATAATATATACGTATATGTTTACGTGCTTGTACACGTACCCATATACGTATATCAAGAATTGATGACGGTTATGTAACTGATAATGTGGGCGCCAGCTAGGCTCCAAAAAAATCTACAAAATTAGCCCGGAGGAATAAAGTGAACATAGAATTCGCTAGAACCTGAAACGAGGGGAGTAAACAGGGGAAAGGAGTTAGGAAGATATTGTTGACACGCAGGGATGCTTTTCAGGCCATTAGCAAGTGAAAGCTTTGCACCTCCAAGAGCGCCGATGATAAGGACAATTAGTTTAACAGAATATTCCGGGTACAATCGTTGCAACTCCCTTATAAGGTCTCGATACCTCTCTTTCAAGGGATCTGAGCTCGTTCTTCGTCCATGGAAGTACTCCAAATGAATAGAGTAGTGCCGGGACGGCAAGCATGTTCGTTGCAGATACTTTGTTCTTCGCCGACAGTTCGGAAGACCAAATCTGTCGGAAGAGACGTTTGTATCTGCTTCGGAGAGCATCCTTTATAGATGTCACATTCTGAATGCGGCTCTGTGGCACGCCCAGGAATGTATAAGTCTCTCCAGCGCAAAGGTGTCGTATGGCGCTTCTATCAACGAGCTCAGGATCTTCAGGGATGCCATTAAGTTTTCCTCGCTTCAAATAAACCTTGGCGCATTTGTCTAACCCAAATTCCATTCCAATTTCCTTAGTATATTGTTCGACAATCCCCAGAGCTAGATGCAGTTGCCCTCTGTTTTTAGCATAGATCTTAAGATCGTCCATGTAAAATACATGAGTGACCTTGTACTTTTGATCTGCAGGTTTGTCGCACAAGTACCCGTCGGAATGGCGAAGTGCTAGAGATAGTAGCAATAATGTAAGGCAAAAGAGAAGTGAGCTCATGGGCTCGCCCTGAAAGATACCTCTCTGAAAGGTGACCTTGTTAGTTGTCACACGATTTTTTCCAGATGAGATAGTAAATCTGGTTTTCCAAAGCGGCATCAATCTCTCTATGCAACTGACGATTTGCGGATGAACCTTTAAGATTTCCAAAAGGCAGATGATAAGTCTATGGGAGGTCGTATCGATGCTTTCCGATAATCAATCCAGGCCATCCATAGGTCACGCTGGTAGAATGCTGCATCTTTGCAGACACATCTATCGATGAGCAGGTTCTCCCGACATCCGGCTACGCCTTTCTTTGAGCCTCGTTGTTAATACATTTCTTGCCACGCAAGTTCAATTGCCCGAACAATCCTATCATTTAGGATAGCTGTGAATATCTTATAAAGCGTGTTCAGACAAGTTATTGGCCTGTAATTCTTCGGGTCAGCTAAGGTGCCTATTTTCGGCAGGAGTATTGTGTGCCCTTCCACCAACCACTCTGGAATCGGCTCTTTCGACTTCAAATATGAGGTAAAAATACGGGCCAAATGCTGATGGGTTGAAGAAAACTTCTTCCACCAGAAGGTTTTGATATAATCTGGTCCCGGTGCGGAATATGAGGGTGGATTGATAAGTTTCCGGCCTGACCAAGAAAAACAACGTTTTTAAGAATTTTTTTTTTTTATTTCTCAACATAATCTCCTCCAAGGTCTTCTCCAAATCTCATAGCGGTGTTCTAGTCTAGTAATGCCATCTCTATAGAATGATTCGTCAA
>NC_046660.1:25612175-25643859 GCF_010883055.1 Belonocnema kinseyi
TACAAGCTATCTAAGGATGGTACTATAGAACGCCACCTCAAGGTAGGCCTAGTGGCGCCATCTCTTGATCAGGCCGGAAACTTATCAATCCACCCTCGTAGTTCTTCATCCCTCTTAATACTTTTTTCACCTCCTCGGTAGTGATGGGTGAGTATTCTTAATCAGGTGTTATGAGGGCAACACATAACTCCTTGAAGCTGTTTATATTTTCTGAGTCTTCCCCAGTCTATACTGAACTTCGTAGACTTCTCTCCAAAATACTTCGACCTCCTCTGGTTTGGGTGGGTGTTCGACAGTAACTGGAGGGTCTTGAAAGATTCGAGATGGGTCCGAGAGAAACTGTTGATTTTCTCTGAACCACCTCTCCTTCCGCTCTAGACTTCTCCTAGCGTCAGATAGTATCCGTATTCTCTCAACAATATGCTGCCTGATGGTCAGCAGCTTTGAGTTGTTAAGTGTGTGATAACGGGTCCGGAGTTCGCGCGCGAATTTTCGAACTTTGGCGGTAAAATTCCTGCCAGATGTGATGTAGTTTATCACACACTGAATGCGAGACGCGTACTGTCTTGCCCAGCCTATCTTCATGGCAAGTTGATGCATTCGCCTTTTGGTCTTATGATCAACCGTTGGTTTTGTTTTATGGTTCGCATTGGCCAAAGCTGTCGCTACATTATACACACAATAATTGATAGCCCGGAGGTGGGATTCTCCGGAAAAATGTCCACGAAGCTTGTCATCCATTTCAGCTAGATCTTTAGGCTTGAAAGAAACCTAAGTGTTGATGATGTTTCTCCGGGTCGTAACGCATCGCTCTTCATCTATTGGATGCCTGCCCGCGGTTGGACTTAGTGTCGCCTCTCTTTCTCTGTTGCCGGCTTGTTCTAGCTGTGGTAGAGTAGGCGCTTCGCTTACATAGCCCCTTTTACGGAGTAGTTCAGCATGGTTTCGCAGACGTTGCTGCGAAAAGTGCGATAGCTCCGGGTGTTTCTCGCATCACAGAGCATGCAGCCGTGCCATGTAACCCCGTTCAGAGGCCGCACTCGCATCGTAGCACTCTAGCAAGTCGTGATTCAGACGCTCCGTCCATCCAAAGGTTGCGAGATCCCGCCGATCCATCGCATTGAATCCATTCTCATTGGCTCCTCCAGCTCTAGATTGGTCGTCATTGTTTGCCCACCGATTGTCGGGAGCCCTGCGCGTTCTGTTGTTTTGAACCGCACTTACTACAACTTTGTTTGGTGTTGTCATTGTTGGTCCCACGAGAAGCTAGGGAAAGGGGTTCGTGCATCCTTGTAGAGCCCCGCATGCAAGAATAAGGCTGCGTACTCTGAGAGGTCGCCCGGTATCCCAGAGTCACCGTTCTAGACACCTCACCCAGGTGCTATTCAGCTTTCGGCACGGTTTTCACATCTCCGCTTGAGAGTTAATTCCTTCGGGACCACCCCTGGGCAATTGTCCGCGACAGCATATTTATTTTTGTAACCATATTCAGCAGAAACCCTTGGTACAGGGACCCTCTATCCGCAACCCGAGGACGCGTTCGGTCGTTTTGTCATAGGCCCTTCGGTTTGATTGAATGGCACCAGGGTGAGATGCCTAGAACGGTGACTCTGGGATACCGGGCGACCTCTCTGAATACGCGACCTTATCCTTTAATGCGGGGCTCTACAAGGATGGATGAACCCCTTTCCCTAGCTTCTCGTGGGAACAACAATAACAACACCAAACATAGTTGTAGTAAGTGCAGTTCAAAACAAGCCAATGAAGATGCATTCCATGCGATAGATCGGCAGAATCTCGGGACATTTACGTGGACGGAGCGACTGAATCGCGACTTGCTGGAGTGCTACAATTCGAGTGTGGTCCCTGAACGGGGTTACATGGCACAACTGCCTGCTCTGTGGTGCAAGAAACACCCGGAGCTATCGCACTTTTCACATCAACTTCTTTGAAACCATGCCGAACTATTCCAAAAAAGGGGCTATGTAAGCCGAACGCCTACTCTACCACAGCTAGAACAAGCCGACAACAGAGCAAGAGAGGCGACACTAAAACAACCGCGGGCAGGCATCCAAGCATCCGACAGGGGAAGAGCGATGCTCTACGACCCGGAGAAACATCAACACTCAGGTTTCTCTAAAACCTAAAGATCTGGTTCAAATGGATGACGAGCTTCGTGGATATTTTTCCGAAGAATCCGACCTCTGGGCTATCAATTGTTCTGTGTAAAATGGTGCGAGATTTTTGGCCAATGCGAATTGTAAAACGAAACCAACGGTTGATTATAAGACCAAATGACGAATGCATCAACTCGCCAAAAAGATATGCTAGGCAAGACAGTACGCGAACTCCGGACCCGTTATCAAACACTTAGCAAGTCAAAGCTTCTGAACAAAGCGGAGCATATTGTTGAGAGAATACGGATACTATCTGATGCTAAGGGAAGTCTAGAGCGGAGAGAAAGGTGGTTTAAAGGAAATCAACAGTTTCTGTCTAACCCATCTTGAATCTTTCAAGACTCTCCAGTGACTGTGGACCACCCGCTCAAACCAGAGGAGGTCGAAGTATTTTGGGGAGATGTCTACGAAGTGCAGCATAGACTGGACGAAGACACAGAAAATATAAAAAGCTTCAAGGAGCTGTGTGATGCTTTCAGAACACCTGATGAAGAATGCCCACCCATCACTACCCGGTTGGTGTCTGAACACACTGTATAAGATATGCACAGCTATTATAAATCATAGGATTGTTCGGGCAATTGAACCTGTGTGGCAAGAAATGTATAAACAACGAGGCTCCAGGAAAGGCGTAGCGGGATGTCGGGAGAACCTGCTCATCGATAGATGTGTCTGCAAAGATGCAGAATTCTAACAGGGTGACCTATCGATGGCCTGGATTGATTAGTGAAAAGCTTTTGATTCGACCTCCCATAGACTTATCATCTTTTTTTTGGAAAGCTTAAAGATTCATCCACAAATCGTGAGGTGTATAGAGAGATTGATGCGACACCATGAGCCCACCCATCTTTTGCCTCACATTATTGTTGCTATCTCTAGCACTTCACTATTCCGACAGTTACTTTTGCGGCAAACCTGCAGATCGAAAGTACAAGCTCACTCATGTATTTTACATGGACGATTTTAATTCTAAGCCAAAAACAAAGAGCAACTATATCTAGCTCTAGGGATTGTCGAACGATATACTAAGGAAATTGGAATCAAATTTGGATTAGAAAAATAAGCCAAAGTTCATTTGAAGCGAGGAAAACTTAATAGCATCCCTGAAGTCCCTGAGCTCGTCGATAGAAGCGCTATACGACACATTTGTGCTGTAGAGACTTATACATACCTGGACATGCCACAAAGCTGCATTCAGGATGTGACCTTTATAAAGGATACTCGTCGAAGCAGATACAAACGGCTCATCCGGCAGATTTGGTCTGTCGAACTGTTGGCGAGGAACAAAGTATCTGCAACATACATGCTTGCCGTCCCGGTAGTACTCTATTCAGTTGGGGTGGTTACATGGACGAAAAACAAGCTCAGATCCCTTGATATCGGGACACGAAAGGTTTTACACATGAACAAAAAAATTCCATCTTAAGTCTTCTGTTCCGCGACTCTACATCTCACTCCGTCAAGGTATTCGCGGAATATTGAATATTGAATGTCTTCACAACAGGATTATTCTAGGTACAGCACATAGAGTCGCAAATAGAAAAGACCCTCTTCTTAAAATTGTCAGGAAGCACGAAGAAGTGGGCAAAGGAGCCTTTCTGTACAAAGCAGCGGAACAGGCTGCTGAAACACTCGGACTTAACTTCAGTATTAGGGGTGAGAAAAATGCATTAAATCTTATCTATCTCGAGTACTCACTCCTGAAAGCCCGGATTTAGAAAGAACAAGAGAAAAACTTTGGTAAACAGCTCCTCGATAAGATGGTTCACGGTATCTTCTACAAGAATGTGGAGGATCAGTCAATGTCATGTGAGCTATCTTTTGCTTTCCTTAAATCACGCGGATTGAAGCCTGGTACAAAGCGTTTCATTTTGGCATGCCAAGACGGTGTCTTTTCCACCATCATAGACAAGAAGAATGAAAAAAAAGATAGGTATAGAGACCTTATCATGGAGTTGCAACGATTGTAACCGGAGTATTCAGTTAAATTAATCACCCCTATCATCGGCGCTCTTGTAGGTGCTAAGCTTTCACCGGTTAATAGCCTGGAAAGCATCTCTGCGTGTCAACAATATGCTAAAACACTTGGGTTATGGTTTTATTCATCGAAAATTTTATGAAGAACAAGAATACAGTGAAAAACTTCAATAGCGCTCCCTTTTATAGCCTTTCCAAGAATTGACGCCGCGCAGCATGTAGGTGTCACAGGGCTGCGCGGAGTGCGCGGGATCCGCGGCTGTCACTCAGGCGAGCAATCATGCGTGAACAAACAAAAGCGGAGTAGGCTATAATGAGTTTGTTCCCACCCACCGTCAGCCCCGAAATCGTAGCTATAGAAGAGTTTCACTGTATTTCGTTTAATGCGAAACTTAGATAAGTACACGAAAAACAGTATAAAATTAGAATTCAAGCCCTTCAAAATATCTACAAGTTTTGTTTCAACTATTTTTCAATATTATAAGTTTTTTAGGTGTTATGCATCGAAAATTGTAATTTTAAGCCAAACGACGATGGATTTATTCCTCAATATTTATGTTGTCCCCTTCAAAGTAATGCCCCTAAGATATAATACACTTGTGCCAACGCTTTTTCCAATCATCGAAGCACTTCTGATAATCATTTTGTAGTATAGCCTTGAGTTCTTTCAGCGATGCAGTTTTTATCTCCTCAAACGTTGAAAATCGATGTCCTTTCATGGGTCTCTTGAGTTTTAAGGAAAGAAAAAAGTCACAGGGGGCCAAATCCGGTGAATATGGAGGCTGAGGCATGACTGTGGTGCTGTTTTTGGTCAGAAAATCTTTCACAAGCACTTTTAAAATTAAACAGTTTTCGAACAAATTTCGCTGACATACGTCTCTTGCCCAAAACGTCCGAAAAGATAGCATGGCATGGCGAGGTTCGTCTTCGACATCCTCTCGGCCTTCTTGGAACAGCTTGTACCACTTATACACATTTTTCTTACTCAGAGTAGACTCACCGTATGCAACTATCAACATTTCAAGAGTTTTAGAGCACTGGATTCCATTTTTCACACAAAATTTAATGCAAACTCTTTGCTCCATTTTTTTCGAAAGAAGAAAATCGCCGAGCACACCAAACCCTTCTAACCTTTTACGCTTCTGCCAAAAAAACAATACGAGCTATATAGTCAAAACTGTGAACATATGATCGTGACGAGTGTACCAACACAACAAAACAAAAAATTTAAAACTTGAATTTACGTAGTCGCCGAAAATTGAAAAGTCACCTTACTTTTTGAACACACCTCGTAAACCACATTTTGAAAAAACTCCTCGTTTTTAATTTATTTTTTGAAATTGATATACAAAAATCAGAAACTTCCAGATTACGCCAAAAGACGCGAGCTACGTAACATTTTCAGCATAACAATGTGAGGTAGAGAAGAATCTCTAAAGATAGAACTATAGCTTTCAATTGCATGGTAATTGAGAAAATAAATATATATTAAAAAATGGCAGTCAAAAATCGAGCGCGTATCTCGAGTGTTTCAATGAACATGCGTTCTTGAAGGTCTACAGAGCTTTGAGCAATTGAATCTTCAAATATTCACTCTGAATTAAGTTGAAAATTCAGAATGTGAAGATGCATTCGAATACTGGGATCTAAGAAAATTTTGTTTGATAAAGTTTTATTCATGTATTCCAAGTAGAAAGAATAAGTAACCGAGCGCGAATCGCGAAATCCGACAAGCGCGCCCCTAGATACGTTCAAATTCGCAAGAAATTTTAAAATTTAATTTTTAATTTCAGTTTATCATTTATCAATCGAAAATTCTGCGGCGCAGGATAATAGACGGAAGAACTTGGACTTGATTGCTGGTGCATGAACGCAAGGAGAAGAGAGTAAGAAAACAAGGTCGAACTGTAAGGAGTGGGGGTCAGAATTCTCCGCTGAGACTTCTCCGTTCCGCTGCCTCGAGCTCGAGATTTCTTCAGTCACTCGCCCTGTCAAATTTTACTTTTGCTAGCAGGTTCCTTTTCTCGGATTGCTTCACATATTTAAAATCAGTCGTATTAAAATCAAACCACCGTCAGCTGCCTGCAGTCGTCTTGAATTTTTGCCTATCGATAGCTGTTCGCAAAGGCCGCCAGGTGGCGTATTCGAGTTGTGGGAAGTAGGGACCCTGTAGTAAGGGACGCGCCACCTGGGCAGCTGACTGCGGATTGGTCGAGCGAGAAGAGAGAGACACTTCCGTTCCATATCAAGATACTATATCAAAAATCACTACAGCTTTGCGCTTCGGTATGCGAATAGTGCAATCATGTTTAATCAGTTCATTTAAGGATCGTGCCTTGTGTTTAAAACATTTAAATTACTTATTTATTCGTAAAATCTTCAAAGTTAAAGACAAAAGGTTAAATATTCATCTTTTTTGTTTGAAAATTTGGCCATTCAGTTTAAAATTTATATTTGTAGGTTGAAACTTTAACTATTTGGTTAACAGTTAAACTATTCGGTTGTAAATGCAAATCTTTCATTGAAAAGTCAAATTTTTAATAAAACCGTTTACACTGAGAATGAAAAAGTTTATTTGTCAGTTTAAAGAAATTAACGAATTAATAATCTAAAAAAATAAATTTGTAAGGGGTCGTTCAACCTTAAAACAATTAAAGGAAAATTCAACAAAAAGATTAATTTTCAATCAAAGAAAGAATTTTCAACAAAAGAATTAAATTTTCTACTAAAATGATGAATATTCAAGCCAAAAAAGATCCATTTTACTGAATTTGTTTAGCATTTAACCAAGTAGTTGAATGCAAACAAAAAAGACAAATTTTATACAAAATAGTTCAGTCCTTAACAAAGGAGCTTTCACAAAAGATAATTCACAACTACCAAATTACTGTTGTAGATGTATATATGCATATATTATCGCTTGCAAAGTTCTAGGACGAACAAAGAAAAAAGAAAAAAAGATAGAAAATTGTTGAATTTTCAACCCAAAAAGGCAAGTTTTCCAAAAAATAGTTGAATTTTCAACCCATAGAGATACTTTTTTATTGTGTTCATGTTCACTAAGAAAATCAAGTTTCTACCCAAAGAGATGAGTTTTTAACTAAGAAACAATTTAAGTCAGGACAGAAAAAAAATTCAACTAAATTATTGAACATTTTAAACTAAAAATTAAAAAAAAACTTTTCTCTTATAGTTTAAAAATCAAGTAATTGGTTGAAAATTCGTCTTTTTTGTTAAACATTAATCTCATTGGTTGAAAATTAATCTTTTGAACATAGAATTTTTTTTGTAACGAAAAAATAGTTCTATTAAAATTTTTAAAACACTGTTTTTTTAGTAGAAAATTAATCTTCTTGTTTGAAAATTCATCTTGCTGATTCAACAATTATGTGGACAATTCTTATTTTTTCAAAACTAATTTAGTGAAGCTTTTATATTGAAAATTCAACTATTTCATTCAAATTTCTATACATTTTTTAAATATTAATTTCTATAATGGTAAAATCTACTTATATTACTTTTGGTTAAAAAATGATATTTTAAGTTAAAAATCATTTATTTGTTTTAAACTTGATAGATTTTGTAGAAAATCCGTAATTTTTGGTAGAAAAGTAATATTCTGGGTTGAAATTAATATTTTTTATTAGGGATTTAGTTAATAAAAAAGAATTTCTTTTCTGATTGTCAAAATCCAATTTCTTTAAAAGAAATTTCGATTCTACTATTTTTGTTGAAAGATGACCTTTTTTACTTAATAATTCATTTTTTAACATTTTTCTGTTTTGGTAAAAGATTCATCCTTTTGTTTTAAAATCGATCTATTTTCGTCAAAAATTATATTATTTAAGAGAAAATTTGATTATACCATTTTTGATAGTATTCATTCTAAATGAATTCTTGTTATAAAATTTCTAAACTAAAAACGTTTCTGTTGATTACATTAATTATGTATGTAATTAAGTACCTTACGATATTAAAATAATTATTACAGCTTTACGAGCATTTTCCTTTGGCGCTAACATTCGTATATTGTTTACTTCACATAATCACATAGCTACAGTTTTTTACTTTTTACATTTTTTCCTACTGCGTGAGTTACACAGCGGGTTATCAATTTATTTACAGTAAGAATTTCTATTACTCTTTTTAATTCAATTTTTTTATTTCATAAATATTACTATTTTCTATTTTTTTATCTTCAAAACTATTAATTACTTTGATTTTGTCAATCCAATAAAATACACGATTCAGGTATATTATTTATTGGCGTTTGAATACCTCGCGCATTCTACCACTGGCTTCAACTTCCGTTCCATTTTCCCTCACCACATGGCCACATGGCGAGTCTCATACTACAGGGTCCCTAGTGGGAAATAAATAAGTCTGTGTCAGAAGAAAGTGTACGCGATTTTTTTTAATGAACGAAACTTGTTTCTTTTTACCTTTCTCTACATGAAAATATGTTTTCGATTATTGCCTCACACCTTCTGGGCATACTTTCGACCAGTTTTTATGCGTATTTGACGGACAGAGAGCTCCAAATTTTTCTAACTCCCCCGGCCAGCTGCTTCATATCGTGCACTGGTTTTCCAGCGACTTGGGACTTCATAATCCCCCACACATTTTCAATTGGGTTGGGAGCTGGAGATTGTGAAGGCCAGTCCATTGTCGTGATGCTATTTAACTCTTTCCAAGCCTTGTACAACTGACTTCAATGTTTGGGATCATTATCCTCTTGAAGCACCCAATTTTTCATTGATACCAAGATAAAATTACGATTGCGCCGCAGCCCTTTGTCGGTACGATCGCATCGTGGAAAAAAAACGGAAATATCTCTTGTAATTTAAAAAAAATTGTGTATACTTTCTTCTGATTCAGACTGTATAATGACGAGAAATGGGAAAAATGGGTTTGATGTGGTAACTTTTGATTCTTGCCAATCGCGGTGAGAAAGGAGCTAGAACATTGATCGATTTATTGATTTATTGATAAGAAAGCTGGTAATTTTTTTTTGTGGTCAAGGTCGTCCTTGTCTCTAACGTTTAGTTTCTGGATTCATTTACTCAGGTAATGAGGGGTGAAGATTACGATTAATTAGGTGGGGATATTTCATTCTCGATTCACTGCTTGAGTTTGGTTGTAATGAAGTTGAGTTAGTTTAGATTTGAGTTTATATTATAGTGGCGTTATATGTTAGGGTTGTGTTAATTAAAGATATGATAGAATTGAGATTCCGCGGGATGATATTTCTTTAATTTGAGATTGTATATTGACTGTATTCAGTAGTCCAATACTGTTACGTCGACTGTGAGGAGAGGGGCTCGAAGTGAAGAAAGTCGGGATCTGCGAATGTCAAGTAGTCCAAGGAAAATGGATAGGACGTGAAAGTGTGAAACAGTGTTGTGCTCGCCGAGTATCTTACCAACTGTAAAGAGTGATATCAAAATTGTTTTAAAGGTTCAGTGCAAATAAAAACAGTGTTGAAGATATGTCTCAATAATTTTGACGAATCTATTCTTCTCCCTCGCAATTCGGACTTGTCTAGCAGGAAGTCAACCCGGTTGGTAACATTGATTTAGAACTTACATTCCTCAAAGAAGATATTTTTTCACACCTGATGTACTTTAAGGTTGTTGCATAATGACGGGTCATGAAAAAATGAGTAGGTTTCTGCCAATCTTTAATTAGAACTGGACTTCCCCAAGCGAGATGTATTTTATACACTTATTGCAAACCTAATGTGTTAGGACGACGATCAAAATTTTCAAGACATGGCACCTGCACTCGTCTAGTACGCACGTTTCGTCGCTCGGGTCTTTGAATTTTTCGAACTAAAACGAAATTAATATCTTATTATATTGCAGATTAACTGCAATATAACTGATAAAACCAGTGACGGAATTCCACTGAGTGAACCAGTGAACTCTGACTGATTGTCAGTGAGAGGCTTCTGTCTGTATCAACCAGTGAAATTCCACTAGAAATCAGTGAATTTTGCTGGTTTATTTTGAAAGAGTGCATCCCTTATCTTACAACACTTAGCCATATTAACGAAAAACCTTTGATAAGTGATGTATTAAAATGAATTAAAACTATTACTTCATGCATATATTTGTGAATTTAAAGTGTATTCGGTATAACAGATCAAAAGTTTTAGATTGCTCAAATATCTTAGATAAAGTTCTGGATGAGATTCTAAATATTGGTGAACTGAGAAAACAATTAGTAAGTGTCATACAAAAAAACTGTTTACAGTAAAAAAATTATAATCTAAGGACACTAGATCTAAAACGCGCATTTACACAAAGTAAGAATGAACATTGTGAAAAAGAACTTAAATAAAATGTGTGCTTCATCAAAATTAACGTTTTCATTGGAAGACGATGATTACAGACGTAAACGGAAAGATTAGAAATTAAATTACTGGCTAATAATGTAACCGAAGAAAAGAGTGTTTAAATGTTATTAACAAAGGCTGATATGTAAACTTATAAATTAATCAAAGATTTTCAGAAATGATTAAATATTTTAGACAAAAAAATCGAATGATGGTCAGTAATTAAGAAGAATTTAAAGAGCTTCACTCTCTCCAGGTCCAGTTACGTTAAGCGATGACAAAATTAAGCTATATTTAAAAGAAAATAGTAAAACATCAGCTAAGAAACTATAAAAATCAACATTGAAATTAAAAGATGAAGTAGAAAATGAACTAGAAAGATTAGTACAACTTTAAACCCAGATGATCCAGTTAAAAATTTCTGGCCAGGAATAGCTAAAGATATTGAGTTATTATTTCAAAAAATGTAAGGCGTGTTTAGCATATTGCGGCAATCCTGCAAAAGTTAGAGGACACCTTGGACCTTGCCGGAAAATTCTTGGACAGGATTACATGCAGATTATTTGGTTCCAATTTCAAGTAGAATTATTTTGATCATAATCGATGCTGATTATAAATAGCTAGAAATTGTAGATATTGGAACATGTGCTACATCGCAAAGATTAATACCAGTTTTTCAAAAGTTGTTAGCTCATTTCGGTTTACCTAATAGTTTGGTGACGGATAATAGTCCACAGTTAAAAAGTAGTGAATTCGTAATATTTTTACAAACTAAGGAGCCAGACAAAAATTTCTTTGATCTTTCCATCCCGATTCAAACGGAACAGCTGCAAATTTTGTTAGATAATTGAAAAGTCATATCAAAAGCAACTTTTAGAAATAACCAAAGTTTGATCAGACAGTAAATAAATGTCTAATGTATTATACGAAAATCCCTCACGCAACTACAAGATCTAGTCCAGGGAAAACTTTTTTCAAATAGACAAATGAAAGTGAAATTTAAGTTAATGTATCCTAAACAGACTAGTGTTGCAGTTGGAGAGAAACAGGAATGTCAAATAGAAAATAGAAGTGGCAATAAAAAAGTAGATTAGCTACGACTAATTGCAAAGATGTCACCATCGAAAAATGATAATACAATTTCTTCTCCGGATGTCATGTGCGCAAAGGCATTATGTCGTGCCATTAATCGTAATGGTTTCTGCGAAGAAAAAGTGTATCTTCGAAGTTCAAATATCCGTTGTGGATTCTTCCGGGTAATAAGCCAAATAAGATTAACTTCATCAAGTATTTCGCGAGTAGAAGCAATCGTTGTAGGCGGAACTCTGAATTTAGCATGAGGTGGAAGCGATCTTGACCTGGAACGAAGAGGCGGCTCGGCAGGAGAATGTGAGCTGAAAGGAGAATTTCTTTTAGGAGAATTAGAAAGCTCACGGCGAGGAATACCAGGAATAGACTCGCCATTTGATAGACACTCAAACTGCGAACTTAACGCTACAAGAAGAAAGCGGATTACATTTTTTTCAAGCTCGTTGAAAAATCATGAACTTATTGTGGCAAATTAAAAAAAAATCTGCAGGTTTTGTTAAAATATTATTGTTCTAAAGAGTTTAAATACTGTGAGAAATTATCAGGAACATGAGAATATGCTCCAGGATTTTGTCGACCTTTATGTACATTGAGAATTTGACGGGATTTTTTGAGCATTTCAAATTAGGATATGTAGGCCGGTGTTTTCCGTCTTTCTTAATAATAATAATTGCATTATTCACGTTTCGCGGGAAAATATAATGCTTCAAATGGAAAGGGCGCTAAATTTAAATGACAAAAGAAGTCAAAGTAATGAAAAACATATTATTCGCATTAAAAAGTGCCTTATTCAGGGCTGCAACAATATCCTAATTTCTACATTTTTCTAGGTATAAAACCAACCATATACCTAGAAGATTAATAATGACAATGAAAACAATATTTGGTTTTGAAATAAATTTTAAACACTTTCTAGTTCTAGCTAGTAAGCATACGAGTACTTGTGACTGCACGAAAATATATCACTAGAACTCACAAAATACTATTTATGTCTTTACTTTCTAAAACTAAAATATTAATCAATTCGTGAATCATATTTCAAATAAAATACTTCAATTTTCACTGAAAAAATGTTTAATAGATTGATCATTCAAACTGGAAAATGCACCCCATCATAAGCATATTAATTAATAACTTATGTATAACGCTGAGTTCGCGGCTCTGTCGATGCTCGAAACTGAGATTACTGAGGGTATAATCCCACACCATTTTTAAGAATAAGGAGAGAACTTATTCAAGAGTTATGGAATAATTTGGTTAACAGTCAATCTAATTAATATTCTAGCATTTTATTTAATTGTATATGCATGGTATCTCAATCACTGTTTTTTTCATTAGAGTCGTCAAGCTTCTCCTCCTGAGATATTTGATTTATATTTACATTTCATAAATCAATTCAAGAAATTCGGTTATCATATTTTTCTTAAGTTTTTAGAAATTAGTAAGCAGGTCTACATAGTATTTAAATAGGAATTTTATGAAATTTTACGTCATAACAGTTTTATTGTGTAAGTAACTTAGCTCAGAAAGGCGTTTACTATAAACTTACAAACATAGTTCATAATTAGAGTTTTCTGCTATAAAATCTTATCATTTTAGCGATAAGAATAAAAAAGCGATCAAAATGAAGATTTTTGTATGTTCATAACTTTTTGTTATGACGAACCATTCTTCTCTTTTTCAAAAATATGATCAATAACGACAATGACCTTGAAACAGAATCTCCGTAAAAATTCCAATTGCTCACTTCATTCCTTGTGGTTCAATTGTTTAAAAAAATATATTTTAACAATGCTCGGTTGGATTTACTCTGCGATACCTAGCAATATATTTATATGTAGTGTTGGTTCAAGAAAAAATGAATTAATTAATTAAATATCTACAGGGTTCTAGAAAATACTTTTGTTGTCTTTAAGCCCAGCCAACACATAGCAAATAATATTCAAAATATTTTCTGATGTTTAAAATTTTTACTAGCCTCGTTTGTGATAAACGAATTTCTTGAACTGATTTATGAAATGTAAATGTAAATAAAATATCGCAGGAGGAGAAGCTTGACGATTCTGATTAAAAAGATAGTGATTGAGATACCATACATCTACAATTTAATAAAATGCTGGAATATTAATTAGATAGACTGTTAACAAAATTATTCAATAACGCTTGAACGAGCTCTTTCCCTATTCTCAAAAAATGGTGATCATTTTTACTCTGGTCTTAAGATCGACAGTCATCTTTAATTATATTGGTGAATATAATACTATTAGATATCTATAATTACACTAATTACATAAAAGATTTTTGCAAATAAAAATGTACTCATAGTAACCCCCCCCCCCACCTCGTAAAATATGTTGCATACTTTTTTAACATTTTCAGCCATGTTTGGTTTAATACAGTTTAGTTACTTACTACCCAACACACCTGAATTACCATTCCTTTTTATATGAGGAATCATGTGTTATACATGTAATAAATCGCAAGAATTAAAAAAGGAATTCTTTTATTTTTACTGTTTACAATTAAATAATTTCCTATCGAAAATCTATGAAATTTGAAAAATTACAATTTTAAGTCTTCAGAATTGAATAGTTTTCAATTTTCAATCTCAAAAATTGAACTATTTTAAAATAGTATCTAAATTTCGATCATTTTCTATTATACACGTTCAGCGTTCGAGAATATTTAGGCGCAAATGATCATTGCCTGGACTGGTGATGTGAGCGGACGTGTCAACTTTTTGCTCTCTGGAATTTTGCAGATTTGCGACTTCTTCTTACTCTTTGCATAATAAAAATCTTCAATTTGCGGTTTTGTCTGTTCCTGAAGCATCTGCGAGTAAACTAGTCTTTTTGAAAACTGCTACTTTATTACTGTTTTTAAAATAATAAATAAACGTATCTTTCTGAACTGTGTAAAGAATGTATTGGTAACGTCACGTATTGGTAGCTGTAGTCCTGGTATGTTCTTGAGCAAAGGATGCATGTCCAGAGTAAAAGGAAGAGATTTTCAGAGGAGACCATGTGGTGCTTGTGTCCTTGAAGTTGTGGCGCTTTAGCTAATCTGACCTGTGCGAATCTTAACATTACAAAAAACTTTGATGAACTTAAAAAGAATCAAGCAGATTTTTTCTACTTGAAAGGCGAAGGGCAAAGCCTGACCGACATGTCTGCGGTAGTGGATGGTAGTTTGTCTGGGAAACCAACAACTAATATTGGCAGCGCCGTCGGTACGCCTCCTCCTCATGCTCCTGCATCCTTAGCAAGAAGAAGTACCACCAACTGCCTGATTTCGCTACTATGATCAGAAATCTTGTCTTAGAAGAGCAAAGAAAGAGCTTGTGCAGTCACAACAAATGCTCTCAAGGATCACATACTTTGAAAACAGGCAACAAGCATTCAATGAAAATCTCTTATCCTCCATATAAACGATGACACCAGACATTGCTGATAACTGAAACCAAACTTCTTTACTGGAAGCTGGATCGAAAATGGAAAATGAGGATATAAACAAAATTGAAAAGACTGCCTCACAAAATTCTCCAGCACCCTATCATTGTTGCGAAACTCGGCAATCATCAACTGCGAGATGATTGTTAATGATCCAGATTAGGTGATTTCTCCTACTCAACTCTCAATCTCATTCCCTTCAAACCACAATCTAATCAGCATTTGGCGCCAGTTCTCGTTCAATCCCTCCTCTAATATATCCGCTCTGCCTATACGCAATCACAAATACACATAAAACCGAATTTCTTAAGCACCTCACTACTTATGACTTAAAAAGCATTTTCATTGAAAAGGTTATAAATAGAAAGGTTATTTGTCTCAAGAAGTTTTTTATCTTCAGCGTTTGACAAAAATCAGGGAGTCAGACAATTAATATAAATACAATTCTATCAAAAACATGAATAAAAATGAAAACGTCTGGCTTCTCTTAAGACGATTATTCAGATCCTGATAACAATTTCTCCTCTGCAGAACTTTCAACAGCTTTTAACACAAACTCCACATCCGTTGCAAACAGTACTTTTCCCCCACATCACTTTCCTTTACTTTTGACGATACTAAATTATTTCTTTCTGAAATATCACAAGAAACCCTGATTAAAAAACTCAAAGAGATGAAATTATATGCTCAGTTTTCTGATGGTATTTCCATTAAAATGATTTCCCTAGCCTGCAGATTTTTTTAAAAATTTTGCCACAATAAGTTCATGATTTGCCAAGAAATTTGAAAAAATGTAATTCTCTTTCTTCTTGTAGAGTTAAGTTTGCAGTTTGAGTGTCTACCAAATGGCGAACCTATTCCTGGTATTCCTTGTCGTGAGCTTTCTAATTCTCCTAAAAGAAATTCTCCTGTCATCTCACATTCTTCTGCCGAGCCTTCTCTTCGTTCCAGGTCAAGGTCGCTTCCACCTCATATCAAATGCAGTGCTCCACCTACAACGATTGCTTCTACTCGCGGAATTGAATATGAGCTTGATCAACTTAATCGTATTTGGCTCATGTCCCGTAAGAATCCGCAACGGCTATTTGAACTTCGAAGATACACTTTTTCTCCACATAAACCATTACGGCTAATGGCACGAAAAAATGTGTTTGTGCCCATGCCATCCGGAGAACAAATTGTATTATCATCTTCCGATGGTGACATATTTGCAATATTGGAGACCAGTACACTTCTTGCTGGAATATATTCATATAATCACCGCAGTCACCATAATGTGCGAGCAAAAATCAATATGGGAAGCGGCATAATTACATTATTGACCCCGTGCGAAGTAAGGGAAGCTCCAGTAGGCTCCACCCGTCACATACTATTGAATTATAAAGTAGAATGTTTCAACCTCAACCGTCTAAAAATTTAATTTATTTATGAAAAACAAGAATGAAATATAGAATCGTTTATGATTGAAAATTTTATTCTTTGTAATCGCCTTAAATTTTGTGGGCTTAAAAACTTTCTGTTGATTTTATAGTAGGATCAGGGTCGTAGCTAATGTCGTTTTATTCGTATCTATAACACGGGGCACCCGAATTTTTTGTGACAGTTTTGTTTTTTAGTTTCCTGAAAAGGGGCTACGGAAAAATTTGATACAGGGCCCCCTCATGGGCAGCTGTGACACCGAGGGGATGCTTTGTTTATGAAATATCAGAAAAAACTTGATTTCCTCCGCTTTTATCAAATCTTCACGTCTTAAAATCGTCTGAATCCGAAAGAACGTTTTTCACGAATGTGATGATGATTTTGTATGTTCAATAGGGCTTTAAATTTGATTTCAATCTAATTTAAAATTCTTATTTTTTTATGAATGATTTCTCGTTAGGATTCATAGTTTCTGCTTATATAGAAAAAAGTCGCATTGAAAAAATATAAATTGTTGGAAAAATCGCACAAATTACTAGGAAAACGGATAGACCAAAAAATTCAACAAAGAAGGATCGACAAATTCATCATACAATTTTTTTATAATACTGTTCTATTTTGTTGTAATAGTAAAAAATGACACTATCAAAATAAAAATAAAATCTTTAAGAAAAAGATACAAGAGACATTAAAATGTTTCATAAAAAATTGTTTTGTCCCAGGTATTCGGTGTCGACTTAGTCCCACGCGTCAATTTTGTACATTGATATCTGAAAAACATTGAAAATCATCGAAAATTAAAAATTTATCAACACATTCATGTTGAGCACCTTTTATTACGCCATATAAGCATACGTTCATTATAGTTGATGATTATAGTTGACAATCGAGAAACAGAATTTTCAACATGTACCAAAAGAAATTTTTCACGTCCGAAAACACGTTTTATGACGTAAATTTTTCCTCGAACATTACATTCTATCTTGTGCCAATTTTCTATAATACGAAATTTGTTATTTATATGGTAGTTTTCACGATTATAACCAACTCTAAGTATCTCAGCAAGAAATGATCAATAAAAAATGTATAGATCTTTTTCGGCTGAACTATTTTTGTTCTTATCATGCATAGTCCAAAAGAAGAGAGGAATTTCTGATCTTAAATACAATTTTTGACTATTAAAATAAAAGCGATGCGTCTTATCGAAAAATATTCTGAGCGAAATTGGAAAAACTTTCTGAGATAAACAATTTCGTTACTAATTATATTTTTCGTTTCTTGCTTAGTTTTGGAAGAAAGAAGAAAATTTTATTTTTAGATACAGCCTGTAGGAGGTTTTATTTAGAATCTAGAACCAGTTAAAACCTTATCTGGTGTCAGCGAGTTCGATCAGCTGTCTGAGTCGAAGCAGCGTTCAGTCTAAAAATATATACCTCCTTCCCCACCGAGTGAGTTACGTTTACTCTAAAAGATAAATTGCCTTATGGTATAATAATAATAGTGAAAATAATAATAATAAAAGAGAACAGCGATAAGAATCAAATTTATAGTTCCAGAAAATTCGGCACTCCCTGTTTTTGGCAATTGGCTCTATCTCTGTCGAAGCATTCGGCAGGACAGGGTTGCAGCTAAAACCTCAAGAAGGAGAAAATTGTTAGTAGGTGCACTTTCACACTTTCAGAGGTGCACATTGTCCTTGAAAAAATGTTGTTTCTGCGTAAGGCACACCTTCAAAATATAATTCTCAGGCACTCAGGATGTTCATGGAACCGTTTGCACAAGTGAATGAGAACTTTTTAGTACAATTTTGCGTGCATTTTCTTGTCAAGGAGTGCTTCGAAGAAGTTTGTGACCTCTGCTGTCTTACTTGGGCTTTATAAGTGAAGCATCTATAAGGATTAATGCACCTCTCTCACTTCTGAGTTTAAAATCCAGAACAAGGTGCTCGGTCGCATCTTCTTTTACTTCGTAAAGAAAAGCGTCTTTGCCAGCCAACCTTTGTTTGTTGACCATTTTTAGGAGAGCTCTCTTCCACTTTCGACGATTTGAGTTGTAGAATAATTCGGTCTCAAAGACATTGATGATTTATAAGCCCGTGCCTGCTGAATGTACAAATGCATAATGTACAAATAATCTTATACAGCGAGTTCGGGAAAGTTATTAGCCTGTAGTTCCTTTGGTTGGACAAGTGGCTTTTCTTTTTTCTGAGTACAAGGCGTTTTAAGACCAGCCACTGTGAAATGGTCGTCTTCGTTTTTAAGTATGAAGCGAAGATGCATGCCAGATGTTGTTGTATGGAAGCTAAATTTTTCACCAAAATTTTTTGATGCCATAAGTCAGCGATAAGTCAGCGAGAAACTATTGATTCTCTCAGACCCATCCCTCTCTATTCTGTATTTTTATCCTTGCATCCTATTCGTTACTACTCGTATTTTTCAATAACCAGCTGCTTGATGTTCAGCAAGTTTGACTTATTCGATGTGTGAAGGTAAACCCTCAGTTCTTCGGCAAAATTTCGAACTTGGTATTTGAATTTTGTGCTGCACAGTAAAAAAAGTCTATCAAATGCTGTTGAATTCGGTATCATTTTTGTTGCATATCAAAATGATTTTAATGTCGGTATTAGACTTGTGCCTTTTAAATCGATATTCGAAATCCCTTAGTTCGAATAAAATAAAAACGATTCGAAGTGGGCAATTCGAAAGTCTTTCGAATCGGAATTCGAAATCGCTTAGTTCGAATCAAATAAAAACGATTTGAATTGGGCAATTCGAAAGTCTTTCGAATTGGCATTCGACGCCCACAATTCGAATCGAAAGAACACCGATTCGAAGTGGACATTTCGCTGGCATTTTTTCTGTGTCAAATTTTGGCGCTTATTCCCTTTTGAGCTGTGATTTTTGAGGATAGTTTTTGCACTGGCTTTCAATTCTTTAGGCATAGCTGTATAGTATAGAGTAATGTTCAAGACTCCCGACTGCGAGGTTCAGCTTTGGATGTAGGTTCGAAACTCGGTAGGTGTAGAAATTTTATTTGTAATATAATGTTTAAAAGTGTAATATTGAATATTAATTTTAAGCAGGATCATTGAAAAATAAATTGAAAAAATACTCGCAATCAATAATTTTTTATGTATAGATTTTTTGTTATAACTTTCGAGTATAGTAATAGTAGGTGTCTAAAATTAATCAAAAGGTTTGAAAATAACTGTTTTTTATTACAAATAATAGTTCCACTATATGCAGTAGTATGTTGATGCATGAATGATCGTAAAAGAATTCATTAATTTTTTAAAATCGTAAGACAGCGGTTTGCCAGTAAAGAACTAGTACTAATTTGCAGCACCACGCCAGTGCTGCGCAACACTACCAGAAGATGCCCAGTACTGGATATTCTGTCATTTTTCCTGGGCTAGTACTATGCCAGTGATGTATTTTCACTTGAAGAATACTTCACGGTAGGTAATTAGGTAGGTAGGTACGTAGCTGGTAGGTAGTTAATCAATAGGTAGGTAATTTACAGAAATCTCGCGTGGAAAAATGTCCGGGTAGTCTGGTTACAGGTCTGGCCCAAGTTTGACTTTACCTAGATCGTCTAGTCTGGAAGTCTGTTCTGGCCCAGGTTTGGCACTGGTCAACTAGCCAAGAACGAAGAAAATCATAAGTTCCATCAGCACATTTTTTTGTCATACTTTAAAAATATTACAGGGTGTCTAAAACGATGAAAAGTCAGAAATTCAAAGTGTAAAAACAAGCCTTTTTTGTCACCTTGACAGTCTGTCCTGTTCCAGATCTGGTGCTGATCAGCGAGCCAATAGAAAAAAATCTTAAATTCTATCATCAAAATTTTTTGGCGTACATTGAAAACTTTATAGGGTGTCTAAAATCATGGAAAATAAGAAATTCAAACTATGAAAACACGACTTTCCTTCTAATCATCTTGAGAGCCTAGCGGGATCCAGGCCTGGCGAGCTAAGAAAAAAATCTAAGTTTGATACAGTAAATTTTGTCTTACATTCCAAAAAAGTTACAAAGCCTATAATGAAATTTTGTAAACTAAAATGTTTCTAGTAAAATTTTTGTTTCCAAGTCATTAAAACAATCAAGTTTTCCCAAGTCATTTTAATTCAGTGCTTGACCCTTTAGTATAAAAAAGATAATTAAGTTAATTGATTCTACTGATGGTGGTATATTTTTGACGCAAACTTTGAATTTTCACTGATGATATTAAAGATGTGTATTATATATTTTTCCAGAAAATTATGTTTTGGTTTTTGAGCGTATCCTCAAAGCGTATCCTCTAAACATGGACGATATGATCCTCAAAGATTAAACATCAATTGATCAGCCATTAACTAGTGGCTGACGAGCCAATAACTAGCGGCTGACCAGCTTATGTCTAGCGGCTGACCAGACGGTCTGGCCTGGGGCTAGCCAGAAGACGGTATATTCTGGGCCAGGCCAGCGCGAGAACATTTGTCCACACGGGGGTAGGTAGGTTTCATGTTCTTGCATAGGAACGTCTCGATGAGTATTTTTCTCAAAGTTTTCACTTTTTCTTGCATCTAACACATAAGACACATCTCCATGCACATAATGAGTTCAGTTAATAGTTTTTCTCTATAGGTGTCAAACAGGGTCATTTTGAGTTAAAATACCTACTCAGTACTCTCAGTATTTTTACTCGCTCTATTCACGTGAAACTCATCTCCTTTTCAAATTTATAGTCGTAAGACCTTATTTCCCAATAACTTTTCTGCCTCGGATGTTTCATTATTTTAAATTTTAATTACAAATATATACATGTATATCGATATAGATAGAGATAGAGAAATAGATAGATGTGGGCGGATATAGATATATATTACCTCCATCCCTTAAAGAGTCAGATATTTAAAAAAATCTCTTTGTATAAAAATGACGAAAAAATAAAACGTGATATATTGTATAAATTGAATAATATAATAAAAAAATTAAATGAGCTAAATAAAAAAACATATATTAATTAAAACAGAAATTATATACCAAAACGTGATAAAAGTAGGGGTGAAGATGAAGACAATGACATTCTAATTCATGCGTTTCTATTTTTACATTTTCATCATTTATGATTGAGAAAGTATTAGAATTGTCCGAAATTTGAAACCTCAGTTTTTCAACGGATCTGCACGTTTCGAGGCCCCCTGAATCCGAAAATCAAGTTTTCACTATTTCTAGGCCTGTCTGTCTGTCTGTCCGTTAACACGATAACTCTCGATAAAATGAAAGTATCAAATTCATCCTTAACACACTTTTTTAAGGTTCCAATAGAAAGGATCAGTTCGTTAAAGAATAATGAAAATTAAAGAATTCCATTTTGTAGTTAAACTATGTCGGATAGGAAAGAATTAAAAAGAATTATTGTTCTAAAAAAGATCGCTCCTATAGCCTAACCTTCCTTGCTGCGCCTCGCCTCGCACGCATTTCGTTCTTTTGTCGCTATGCCTCGCAATACCAGCCTCTGTATCCGCGGCTAACACCTAATACTTGACTACTATTTACAATATTTACATTTCTCTTACATATACTTCCTCTCCTATTTAGAATCTTCCCTTCTCCATTCCACTTCCTCCTTCCTTCTCTTCTTCTCTATCTTACCCAACACCCCCTTCACCCATGCTACTGCCCTTTTGTCACCCCTTTTATACAACAATACCTACATGCTTATCCCCCTCCTTTCTACCTCTTCACATTTCTCCAACCAATGTCTTAAAACCTCAAAGCCTACAGAGCTTTGAGAAACTTGAACTTCGATTATACTTAATTAAGGAGACAATTCAGAATATGAGGACGCATATAAATACTGCCATCTTAAAGAGATAATGTTGATAAAGTTTTATTCAAGCATTTCAAATGCAAAGAATAAATATCCGAGCGCGAAATGCGAGTTGTAATTATCTCCGAACGCAAAGCGCGAGGTAACTCATTACTGAGCGCGAAGCGCGAAATTCAATAGACGTGCGCCACATATTATTTGATTAATTATTCTAAATTTTCAATTGATTATAATTCAAAAATCTTACAGTTTCCGCCAGGGTAAAATTAAAGATCTTTGGTAAAATTAAAAATCTATTTGTAATTTTCAACCACAGGAAAGTGATTGTACTGACGCATGGTCGGTTGCTGCTGTTCAAGGGTCCTTTTATTTACATCGTTACAGGTTGTAATTTCACATACATTAGTAAAATCACACAGTGAAGTGTGTGATATTTACAATGATACAATATGTGATTTGTCGAAACTTTGTAATTTTACAAAAATTTATTTTACAGTGTAGTGTCATTTGCTCCAAGAAAATATGAGGATCACTACCGATATTCTGATCTTCGCTTTTGCTGCTGTAATTAATTCTATTGGCAAATATATAAAAATATGGGACGTGCGCTAAACAAATGTGACTTTTAGGAGAAAAGGAAGGCTCACGAAATCTTCCCTCTCCCCTTACCAGTATACTTCTTACGGAAAGAGATAGGTCGTAGACGTGGCTCACGGACAGAGTCTACCAGGGGTGTTAGTTGAAGTTTGCCGGTTTTACTCATAGATGTCGCCAGAGATATGTATATATTTCTATGATTTGGCATCTATGTAATATTTTTCTATGGACAATAACGCTCAAAAATACAAAATTCCATTCTGCCAAAATATTAGCATCATAGTTGTTTACCTCAGTGAATATGTCGAGTTCCGTTCCAAGTAAATCGTATTTGCGGCATTCGTTGATTTTATTATTTCATTAAAAGAAAACAGCAGTTGAAGCTCATCGATTGCTAGTTGAAGCTTATGGTGAACATTCTCCAATGATTAGAACATGTGAGACATGGTTTCGTCAATTTAAAAGTGAAGATTTCGATTTAACAGACAATGAACATCCTGATGCAGCGAAAAAGTTCGAAGTTGGAAAAGAGGGATTCCGATAAGAGCCTCTATCGGCCCTCTTAAATTTTATAATTATTTTCATATTGCGTTGATTGAATTATACTTTAAATTTAAATACACACACACACACACACATTGCAGACCTGTAAAGATAAAATCTATCCCATAATAGCCCTGTGCATAGGGCTATTGCATGGAACAAAAATATTGTTCTTTACTAAATTAATTAATTTTTACATAGGCCTACACCACATGAATAGTTATTAATATGTATCGTAGAGTGAAACGAACAGAGCATTGTTAACAAATGTTTGTTTTCAAAACGACTGCACCCCAAGAAAGGAGCTAAGCTATGTCTCTTTTACAGAGATTCAGTTTTAAGGTCGTTGTCGCATCTATATTTTTCAAATTAAATATTTAAAGCCTAGAATCATTAGCAAATCATTTTAAAAAGAAAAACAGAAAAAAATATTGAAGAAAGGATAATATTTTACATGATTTTATCCATGTTTAAAAATTATAGGAAGCAAAGTTGTATAAAATAGATTTCGCGACAAAACAAGCTTTCACTTACTAAAACCCCATCTTTTTGTGAAATTTGGGAAGAAGCAATAAGAAAAAAAAGTTTGCTCATAAATAAAAATTTTTCAGTAAGTAATTTTTGCATGTTTAAAATTGAAATCATGACTAATTATGAGCTCTTGTTATGACTTCCTAGCGGATACTTTTCTGTGTCTAAGGTAGATTTCAAAACCTTAGAGGAGAATTACATAAAGTTTATGTACTTACACAAGAAAACTGTTCTAATGTAAAATTTAATGAAATGTAAATCTGCATCCCATGCAGACCTATTAGTACCTTCTTAAAAAAAATTAACAAAATATTTTTATTTTCAGAGGTTTTATAATGTAAAAAAGTGCAATTACATAAAGTTAGGAATTCGCGTGAAGATGAAGAAGGATATGTAAAAACATGCTTTTAAGTTAATTTATAATTTAAGAAAAAAAAAAGATTGAACTATTTTACTATTGGAAGCGCGCATTAACTTTCAGGGATTTCTAAAAGATAGCGTGACTTATAGTTTATTCATCGAGGCTTATCGTTACTTTATGAGTGTGGAAGCTCCATCATATAGCCTTCGTTTTCATTTAGTGTCGTTTTACCAAAGTGTAAACAGCATATTCTTTTATTATTAAAGATGTCCGCTTACGCACCAACAAAGCAGCATTTGCGGGAAGTTTTACTTTTTGTTCAATTTGAAGAAAAGTGCTGCTAAAAGTCATCGATTGCTTTTGGAAAATTACGGGGATTATACAACCATCCGAAAAAGATCGAGGGTTAGAAATTGGAGACGTTACTCAATGAAGACCCATATCAAACGCAAGATGAGCTTCAAGGCTCATTGGGAGTTGATCGCTCAACTATTTATGGAGGCTTGTATGCACTGGCAATGGTCCAAAAGCAATTAAATGCGTTGCCGTACGAACTGAAGCTAAGAGACTTGGAAAGGAGATTTTTCACTTGTAAACAGCCACGACAACAACAAAGTCGAAAATGGTTTCTGCATCGTATTGTCACTGGTAGTCAGAAGTGAATTCGCTATGATAACTCTAGACATAACAAATTGTGGGTTAAGTGTCTGACCAACCATCAATACCAAAACCAAACATCCATGGATCGATGCTCATCTTCTGTATTTGGTGGGATCAGCAGTGTGTAGTATACTATCAGCTGCTTCAACCTAGAGATGCATTCACGGGCGAACTATATCGAAAACTAATGCAATTGAGCCGAGCATTAAAGGAAAAACGACCGCAATACGAGCAGAGACCCGATAAAGTTCTTCTTTCGCATGACAACGTTTGGTCCAACGTCGCAAAACCTGTCGAACAATTTAAAAAAAAAATGACCCAACACTTCTAATTTGTGCAAAGACGCGTTTAAACTAAATGAAGCAAAAAACATGATTAGAACAACTTAAAATATAATCAGATATGCCGGGGCACATTTCGATTAAATTGTAGATTGCAAAAAATGCAAAAATGAAAATATAAACTGAAAATAAAATGTACAAAATAATCGATTTCTTGAACCTTTTGTGTTCCAGAATAAAAATATAGAAACCAATCGATATTTGGTGATTATAAAATAATATGGTTTAAGCGAATATTAGGGAATTACAAAGATTGAAGCCTTGAGAATGATAATGTATAGAATTTATTGTTATTTGAAATCGTCAGTTACTTTTAACATTTTAGCCTACTTCGAATCACAAAAAATTTTACATTTTAGTTCAAAATTTTTGTTGAATGAATTAATGACTCTATTGCAAGTGGAACGATTAGGTGCATATATTCCAGCCAGAAATGTACTACTTTCTAATATTGCAAATACTTTACCGTCGGATGATGATAACACAATTTGCTCTTGGGTTGGCATTGGAACATAGACACTCCTTCGTGAAAGTAATCGAATTGGTTTATCAGCAGGAAAAGTGCATCTGCGAAGTTCAAATAGCCGGTGTGGTTTCTTATAGGCAGTAAGCCGGATAATTTCGACTTGGTCAAATTCAATTCTAATTCCGTCAGAAGAAAAAATCGTGGTAGGTAGTACTATGGGCCTTCCATGGCCTGGAGGGGACCTGGACCTGACCCGATGATGAGGCTCGGCATAAGAAGGAGCCCTGGAACGTGAATATGTTCTGGCAGCAGAAAGAGCAGGAATTGTGTCGTCATGAGGTAGACATTCAAACTGTGAACTTGACTCTGCAAAAAGAAAGTTATTAAGTTTGTACGTTCTCGTCATAATAAGAAGTGATTACTTTTATGTGAAAACTGAGTATTGGTTATTTCTTTAAATCTCCACGATTTGAGACATCATGAATCTGATAGAACAGGTTTTACGATGTCTCTCTCTCTCTCTATCGTCGTCGTCATTATCGTTCTCATCGGTGTAGAGGATAAAATTTGAAAAAATAACCTGATAGGATTGTGCTTTGATACACATTTTAAAAAAATTTAAAGAAATGTCGATTTCATTAACTAGCTAATACGGAGAGCGCGTGCTGTTTAATGCTGGTATGCCAGCAGTTCGAAATAGCGTTAACGCAACATGTCACGTTCCTTCCTAACTGCTGGCACACCAGCATCGAACAGCACGAACTCTCTGTGTTAGATAACTCTGCTCCCGTATAAGCAGAAACAATGTTTTTTGGACCCTGTATCTGGTACCCTTTTGTACCTTGATTTTTTTTTCATACAGTCAAGAGAAAGAGAAAAAAATCCACAGAAATTGTTGAATTTTTAAACCAAAAATACCAATTTTTTATCAGTACGTTGAATATTTAACGAAAATTATTCATTTTCGTCCAAAAAGTTTATTTTCAACTAAATAGTACCATATTTATCGGTCAAAAGCAATTGTTAATAATATAATGCATTTTCAACAAAAAAGATGAAAGTTTAAACAAGATAATTGTTGCATTAAGAAAGAAAATTTTCTGACCAAGAATAAAGTAGTTATATTTTAAGCCAAAAATCAATTTTTTACTAAAATAATTAATATAAAATAAAAAAACATGAATTTTCAAGAAAGGAGCTTAACTTCAAACTAATTACAGGAGTATTTACCAAAAAAAGGACTTTTGAATTAAATATTTACATTTGTAACCAAAAAGGGGGGATTTTCTAACAGAAGCGATTAATTTGCAAACCAAAGATAAGAATATTTAAATAGTGAAAATAAAAAATTTCTATTTAAAAAAATGCGATGTAAGCAAATTTATTTATAAATATTATCTCTAATATGTAATAGAGTTTTCTGCTTATTGTTAATCTCTTATATTATTATATATTATATGTACTCTTGAGATGAAAAGAAATGATCGCCTTTTCGCCACCGGAGGCGTACCACTCTCAGTTCGAAACCGGCGTGCCAGCAAATCTCGGAATTAGTAAATCCGGCCTGATTAACTTCATCCTTTAATTAAACCGAATCCTTGAAGTGCGGCCTGAGAGACTTATAGAGAATGTCATGTTCGATAGAATTAAATTGAAAATTCTCAAAGTGTTTCAAAACACAGAAAATTGCTTGTAACAACTAGAAAAGATCATGGTGATGTTATAAAGACTTCAACATTGGTATAATTCGATTTTTATTTTAAAATTATGTACTTTGGTAGATATGCTAACAGATTAAACTATAGCTATGCATTCAATCTCAGTTGTTTCCATTGAGTTTATATTCACACTTCCATGGTATGTATTTTAAAAACCCTTACCTCAACATTATTATTCATTAGAAAATATCACCGCCGATATCACCGCTCGAAGAATAAGCAGCAGAGGAAGAGAAGAAAGCAACCGTTAGACCAATTGCGAAAAGCATGTATCATCTAATAGATGATGCTAATTACAGGACAAGAAATAAGATTAATATTCAGTGTTCTCCTAAGCCCCAATATCTGGTTAAAATAGATGCTTTCCTCCTTGAGGATATCGCGAAAGAGTCTGACCTCTAGACCATTAATTGGTTAGTTTATGGTTCGACAAGAGCTTTGACTGATTCATATCGATAGCTAAAACCGATGATGGATCAAAAATCCAAAAATCGCTTTTATTAAATAAACAGAAAGATTGGCTGGGTAAGATAAAATGGATCCGAACACCAAGCAGCATATTATATACCAAATACTAGCATTATCCGTTGCATGGATAATAATAAAGAACAGGGAGGGCTGGATCAGAGAGAATTAACCCTTTCTCGCTGACAAATTGCGCCTCTTTAAGGATCTCCCTCTTTCTGTCAAAAATCTGCCCAGACCCAAGATTGTCGAAACCTCGCTTAACCGAGGCTGCTTTATCCCAGTTCACGATTATCTGAGGTTGAAGCAGAAATTATTGACCCGCCTTATCCGAGCTATAACGCAAGAGTAGTCTTAATGCAAGTAGTCTTAAGAGTAGCTCTTATCCGAGCTTTATGCATTATTCATACTATGAAGTTTTCCTAAACAACCAGAGGAGATCTTTTTAAACCTCTGCTTTGTTTGGTTAATAATCTAAACACACTCTTCGCTAACATGATTGTAAACATGATTGTAAAAGTTAAATATTTATTAAAGTATACATTCAGTTTATTATACTGAGACTTTCTTTTTATTTAAAATTCCGTTTTATCAGACTTTCTCTATTATCCAAGGATGGCCGGTCCACACTAGCTCGTATAAGCGAGATTAAAGGTTTTAAAGGTGTGTCAAATGCACAATAGAGAAACTGTTGAAGCTACATAATTGAGATATTTCAATTTTTATTTTTATTTATTAATAATAATTATATTTTATAATACTTTAAATTCAGGTATGTATTTCTATCAGTAATCTCACAGTAAGCCCGAGAGTATTTTTTTAATCTCTGGTTAAATAAAAACTGTGCAAAGGATTGAAAACTATTGTACAATTACACAGCCACACAAAAAAAGTGTGCGGATCTGATAACAAGACACACGTATTCCTATGGATTTTTAAGGGCTGAATTCAAATTCGGTATCAAAAATCACCCTTCACGTCATGGTTGAGCCATAACCTCAAAAAATGACGAAAAATCATGCACTGAGGTAAATAAATTTCAAAATAATTCCAGTGATGCAAATTTTCACTTCAAAAACATGTCGACAACTGTCAAGGATCAACCCTTGCCTGATATCAACTTATTTAACATAACTTCACTCATCTGAACCTGACCTCACCTAACCTGAATTAACAGAAATTTATTAAACTACACGTAAAGCTCTGGAAGCAGTAGCAAATGTCCCAGTAGTAAATGTGTGCTACATTGAATGGGTCAACTCGAGCCTAACCTAGAAATAAATCTAACCTAGCCTAACCTAACCTAACCCCACGAAACACAATTAAACTGATTGTGTTGTCCCGTTGTGTTTGCGGTACCGTTTCATTCAGCTTCGGCTTAACCTACATAGAGGTGAAACCTATCCTAACCTAAAAAAACCTGACCTAGCCTAACGTAACCTAACTTAACTTCACGTAACACAATTAAACTCATTGCGTTGTCCCGTTGTGTTTGCGGTACCGTTTCATTCAGTTTCGGCTTAACCTACATAGAGGTTTAACCTATCCTAACCTAACAAAACCTGATCTAGCCTAACCTAGCCGAATGAAATTCAACCACACGTGTAGCTATGTGAGCGTACGGTTCTCAGTCTTAAATGTGTGCTATATTTAATCGGTTAACTCGATCTTAACCTACAAATGAATCTAACTTAACAGAACCTAACGAAATTTTGCTTAACGCAACATAACTTAAGTGTTCCCGCTGTAACACAATAAAATTCATTTCATTGTACTACAGGTGGTTAAAAATTTAAACGCACATTACTCATTTGAAGAAACTTAGAACTACAAGTAGAACTGACCCTATTTCAATTAACCTGACAATGTTTGTATCAATTAAAATGTAGAACTGTAACTTAAACATCTAAATGAATAAGAGTTTTATTCGAAATTTTTTTCTTTCTGCTTTTCTTAAACTTGAGAGATATATTTATACTATCTTTCGTGTTTACATTTCATCTCGCTTTTTATCGTAATTAAAAAAAAAAACATTTAAGACTGCGAACCGTACGCTTACATAGCTACACGTGTGGTTGAATTTCATTCGGCTAGGTTAGGTTAGGTCAGGTTTTGTTAGGTTAGGATAGGTTAAACCTCTATGAAGTTTAAGACGAAGCTGAATGAAACGGTACCGCAAACACAACGGGACAATACAATGAGTTTAATTGTGTTACGTGAAGTTAAGTTAGGCAAGGTTAGGTTAGGTTAGGTCAGGTTTTTTTAGGTTAGGATAGGTTTGACCTCTTTGCAGGTTAAGCACAAGCTGATTCAAACGGTACCGCAAACACAACGGGACAACACAATCAGTTTAATTGTGTGTTGCGAGGTTAGGTTAGGTTAGGCTAGGCTAGGTTATATTTATTTCTAGGTTAGGCTCGAGTTGACCCATTTGATGTAGCACACATTTGCCACTGGTAAAATATGCTGCCAGAGCCTTACGTGTAGTTCAATAAATTTCTGTTAATTCAAGTTAGGTGAGGTCAGGTTCTGTTGTGTAAAGTTATGTTAAATAAGTTGATATCAGGCAAGGGTTGACCCTTCACAGTTGTCGACATGTTTTTTAAGTAAAAATTTGCATCACTGGAATTACTTTGAAATTTATTTGCCTCAGTATATGATTTTTCATCATTTTTTGAGTTTATGGCTCATCCATGACGTGATGGGTGATTTTTGATACCGAATTTGAATTCAGCGCCCCAAAATCCATAGGAATACGTGTGTCTTGTTGCCAGATCCGCACAATTTTTTTTGTGTGGCTGTGTAATTTAAAATATTGAGATTCCTTATATGAAGAGGAAACTTTGTACCTCTGTAATATTCCAAAAACTTTACTATTATAATAAAATGTTTTCCAATTGAAAAAATTCCTGATACAATGTTATAAACAATCGTCTGTATTTAAGTGTGCGAATGCGTCTGTGTGTAACACTTTTTTTTAACATCACTACTTGAAAATAAATTTAATTGAAACAAAATTAATTTTGTAGTAAAATCTTTTTTATGAAGAAAATTTAAAGTTAATGCCAGGGTGGAAAAATTTCGTTGATTCGAGACGAGTCGATTGACTTATTATGTTAATACATTATATTAAGGAGCGCAAAAGTTATGATCCTTTATAGTGAACACAAGCAAATTGAAAAACTCCGATATCAAATTTAGAGCTATAGTTTAATCTGTTATCGAAGCTATAAAACTTTGTAGCCAAATAAATCCTCGATCCAACCATATCGAATGTGTTGTTAAACTTCGTATACTTAAACAACCATATTAAATGGAAAGTGTCGGCTTTTATTGCTCCTCTACATATTTTTAACACATTAAGAATTAAAGAATCTTTTATTAAATATATTAAAGATAGAATAATTTTAAAAAGATGTTTTAAATCTCATGAGTTGAATACCGTAACCTTGCCAAGAAAAACTGGAAGTTTTCCCAAATTAGAGTAGTCACATCCTAAATATTCTCTTTTGCTAAATCTAAATCTGAATTCAGAATTACAAAATTAGCTTCTGTTCACTTCCTAACCTCAAAAAACTTGTTTTCGTTTTGATTTTTTTTTAGGTAATAGAAAACATGTTATCGAAAAACAATACAAGCTTGATCGAAAATTCTGACAAAGAATAAACATTTAGCGGTTCAAGGTACATGAAAATGGTCCATTTCTGTCAGCTTAAATCCTTTTTTGTGAATCAGGGGGG
>NC_046660.1:25643869-25664911 GCF_010883055.1 Belonocnema kinseyi
ACCTTACTACTTTGACTAAAAAAAAGTTTCGGTAGGCTAGACAAGTCGTCTTTCTTATTTTTCAATCTTTTGCATTCACATCCAGGCACCGAATTTCCATATTGGAACGCATTTTATTCCTAACTTTCAACCTGTGTTTTTATAGGTTAGCAAGAAAATGTTTTGTAATTTTGAAATTAAATATAATGATGTCTTCTATTATTATTTCTTCAATGTGTCTTTCTTTTTATTCTTCATAAAATTATTTGTCAATTATTCTAGGCTTTAAGAACTCAATTTTTAAAATATAGAAATTGCAAAATTATCCAGAATTTCGTTCTCTAGAAAATACGCTTCTTCTACAAAGTTTTATCATTTTATCGATAAGAATTAAAAAACCGCTCAAAATAAAAAGACTTGTATGCTTCAAACTTTTTTATAATAAAAGATTCTTTCTCTTTTCAAAAACATGATCAATGACGACAATGACCTTGAAACAGAACCTTTTTCAAAAGTAGGGTTCAACTGTTTTAAATACAAATATTTGTTAACAATGCTTGGTTCGTTTTACTTTACGATGCCAGCTAATAAATATCCATGTGGAGATGGTTCAAGAAAAAATTGTTAAAAAATTTATTAGGAAAGTAATACTCTTTTTCATAACAGTTCCAACCTCAACGCCATTATAGGATATATTTTATGTCTACAAGGCTGAAGAAACAAATTATTTTTATCTGTGAGCCTAGCAGACACCTTTAAAATAATAATCAAGATAATTTTAATTGCTTCACATTCTCACTAGCCTTTAGAAAGCCTTTAATTTACAAGATAACAATTGAAATATCATACATATATAATTAATAAAACGCTAGAAAACTCATTAAAAGACTGTTAACCAAATCCTTCCTCAAGGCTTTAATTAGTTTTTTTCATATTAAAAAAAATGAGTAAGATTTCTTCTCTAATCTTCACCTTGGCGGTCATCCTCAATTATATTGGTGAATATAAGACTATATCTATAATTGCGTTACTTACACATATGAACTTTCTGCAAATTAAAATTTGTGGAACCTAATCTTTCTTCTAAATGCTTTTTTCCAAAGTCTACGTGAGTTTGTCCAAAGTAAACACGAATTTCATCTGAATTTATTTAGAGGTGACTCTCGAATGTTTGTGTTACAAAAAATGGGATCAGGTGAATATATATTATATATATTTTCAAGAAATTCATAACAAGAAAATACGTTGAGTAAATAAACTACATACCTATTTTTAAGGGGCTATCCATAAATTAAATTACATATATAATTCTTAATTTGTTACCCGTCTCAATTTCCATGTAACAAGTTGTAACAAAATAGTCTGAACGCCCTCTCTCCGGCATATGTTACATACTTTTTTAAAAATATTTTTTGCAATGTCTTGTTAAACAGGTTTCGTTAATTGATACCCAAGACACGTAAACTATAATTCCCTTGAAAAAACATAAAAAATTGTACAATCATCATCAAAATTAAAGAACTTCCAATTTCGCTGCAATAAAATCTTTTATTTAAAGAGTAATCTATAAAGAAAAATTACTCGAGAAATGATCAACACTAAATAAATGTTATCTTATCAATCAAAGTAAAGTATGGCGCAAACCCTAGTTATAACCTCTTATTCTTTGAGAATTATTCTCTGTGTGTAAATACTGGTTTGCAATTGCCTTAAACAGATATCTTGTTTACCGACAGGCACTAAACGCGCGAAGTTATTATTTTCTTTCAATCCTGAATTGAAGAATCTTGACGGAAAAGAGACATGATTTTTCAATCTTTTGATTCTAAAAATAAACTTGGCGCAAAAAGAAATTTTGAGGCAAAAAAAATCACCTTAATCAATAGCATTTTCGATTGTTGGAAAATCATTCCATAAAACCCAACATTTTTCTTAATTAAAACACAACGTGAGTTAAAAACATTTTATTTAATTTTCAGTTTATTCATTGTTACGTATAAATCTTGATAAATCTTAGTTCATTTCTAGCAGGTCAGTGACAAGGATATGTGTAGACGTCTCATTATTCTATTTGCAAAGGCCTTTTTGTACAGGCCTTTGACACCGGGGGTTTCTTTGTCCAATATACATGTCTATTAGGACTTAAACTTCGTTCCTCCCGAAGTTTAGTAATTTTTTCGCTCGGCTAGAGTGTAGTTTTGAGCCGAAGAGTGTTTTAGCCTGTCTGCAATCATAGACCAAACCCAACTCTTTTTTATTTTCTTCGGTCAGACAACTGTTAATACCATCAATGACTAACCCATTGGAAATACCTAGCACTAACTCGGGTCCAGTCAAACTTTTTTATACTGCTAGTTTCGCTAGCCTGTCCGACATCGCATTGCCCTTGATGCTGCTGTGTCCAGATATCAAAGGCACACAGACTCGGTGGTCTGTCGCTAGCTTATTCAGTGCTTCGAAGTACTCACAAACTAGTAGCGCCATGGTCGTTTTTCTATTCAGGGCCATTATAGTAGCCCTGCTGTAGGCCATTCCATTCCTTCTACGATATATACCGGATTCTTCGTTCTCCATGTTTCTGGACGTGTTCAGTTTCGGTCTCCTCGCAATGACAATGACTGCTTTGATGGTGAGATAGAGGGGCCTTAAACCTATTAGTACCCCCAGAGCCATCGTGGGTATTGACTTCGAGGCAACAGTGATTCCCCTCAGATACAGTCCCCTGATTCTTTCCATTCGAGACTTTACAGCAGACAGTCCGACTCTGGACCATCAGACCACCGGCGTGTATGTTTTTATGGGTCGCAGGATCGCTGTAAAGATTCACATAAGTGTATCCGGTTCCACGACCCAGCTTTTTTCTATGGATCTTGTACAAAGTTAAAGAGTCGCTACTAGCTTCTTAAACTTGTTTTCCAGGTGTTTGTTTCATGACGACTTCTTATCCATAATGACTCCTAGATATTTAGCTTGTTCCTTGACTTCCAGTTGTTGTTCTGCCAGTTTTACTATACTTGTAGTTTCCCCACTCATATTCTGCTGAATACAACCGCATCCATCTCACTCGGATTTACAAATAGTCCAGTTTTCTTGCACCACGAATATACTACTCTTAGTGCTTGCTGCATTACTCCGAAGAGCACATCCAGATGCTGGCTGCGCATGATAACCAGTATATAGTCTGTATAGCCTCTGATGATGTAGCCCTGTCTCCACAGCAGGGGGATAATATACCTCCCTGCCGACTTCCTAAGTCAACGGTTCCACATAAAGTGGTATCACCCTTAGTCGTAGTTAGGTTCCTTTTAGCCAACATGTGGCCAATAAATGGCGTGGGGTCTATTGGAATAATTGTGACTAAAAAAAATTCTCCTGACAAAAACTCTTCTAACAAAATTATATATACATATAATCGCGGCAAAATACAAGAGCGCGCGCAAAAATCAACATGGAAAGCGGCCTTATTACGTTATTGACCTCAGAAGAAGTTACAGAAATTTCAGTAGATCCTGTACTTCAAATCCAAAATTACTTCAAAGTAGAGCATTTCAACTACAGTGATCTACACCAATAATTCAATTACAAAAAATGTATAACTATAATATAAAATTCTTCGTAATCCCAAAAATGCTTAAAATGATACACATAACGCATAAGTATAAATAATAATAAAGTCAATGTAATACGATTGTCGATGTTTCAATACTTGTAGTTTTCAAATATTTTTGCACATACTTTTTAAAATTTAAAGTCTGGGAAAGAATAGGCTCAGCAGGCACCTTTCTTTCAATTCGTCTTTTAACTGAAAACATTGTGTTTGAAAACGTATTAGATACTTTTGGCTAAAGAATTTAGTTAGCCACAAAATGTTGCTGTGGATTTTGAAATACCAATGTTTCTTCATAAATTATTACAAAACAATTAAAGTGATGGAAAATATATTAGGCGAAAAATTGTGGAACTAAGTCGACAAACCTCTTGAACTTAGTCCATTTTTGCCTATAATATTTGCAAGAAAGGAAAGGATTAATTTTCTTACTGTTTATCATTTCAGCCAAATAAATTATGGATCCAACAATACGCAGTGAAGGCTCAAGAAAAAATTGATTAAAACATTTTATTAGGAAACAAATACTCTTTTCCATAGTAGTTCTACCCATCAGGGTATTATAAGATAAGTTTTATGTCTACAGGTCTCAAAAAACAATTATTCTTGTGTTTAAACCTAGCAGTCACCTTCAAAATAATATGACAGACAATTTATTTTGATTGTTTTATATTTTTACTAGCTTTGGTTAATGTGAATTAATTTCTTGAACTGATTTATGAAATACAAATATAAATGTCTCATATGAATAAGATTAATTTTAAGAGGCTTTGATTTGCAGGTTAATGATCAGGATACCAATATCTTTTTTCAGACTTTAATCCGTTTTTCCATATTTATTAAAAATGAGGATCATTTACACTCTGCTCTTCAATTTGAAGGCCATCCTTAAGCATATGTTAGACATGTAGAAAATTGTAAGAATTTACAAAAAATGAATAAACACCTATACTGGTAGGGTAATTTAACCAGTTGTGGACATTACCCGGTTGTGGGCACCCCTGCGTAACTTTTGACAGTGAGAAAGCAGAGTTTGCGAGAAATTGAAGTGAATTGTTGCAAAAAGATTAGTACAATGTAAATTTCTAAATAAAATTGAATATATTTTGGGATTTTATGTCGGTTCGATGAACATGTTAGCACCAACTCTGGTCTCTTTTTGACAGCTCTAAATTTCCCAATTGTGGGAACCAACATTTTACAGGTTGTGGGCACCTAATTTTTTTCGCTCAAAGCGTATGTTTGGCTAACAAACTATCAAATATCGGAGGTCCCCTACCTTATTATCATAAACGACTAAAATGCAAAGAAATAAAAACTTTCACACGAAGACGTGGAGAAAATTTCAACAACATTCTTGGTAGCCACATGGCAGAATGCCGGCTATTACACCTGCAAACATTGCGATTCTGATGCAGACGATGAATAATTTAATTTTCATTTTGTTTTTCACTTTCATGTTCATTGAATTTTTTTCTGCTCTAAAAGCTTTTTTGCTACTTTTCGTTGCTCTTTAAGTAACTTAAGGCCTTGAAAATGAATAATTTTTCTTTTTATTATATTAAATGGCGTTTTACTTAATATTTTCCCATTTTTCAGGGGTAAGCACGACTGGTAGAATTTTTTTTTTCAACATTGATAATTCTATAAAAAGTTAGATATTTTTTCTTTTGGCGGAATCAAATGCATTCTCTCGCCAGCAGTGACTTAAGGTCTCTAGCTTTCCATTGATATACATGTGTCTTCCTCCACGTAGTCTAATTTGCAACAGTTCTCCGCACAAACTTACATATTTCTTAGATTTGAATAGCGCGTTGGTTGACATTATTTCCTTCTATAACCCTTTCAGGGTTATCTCCTTCCCGAGACTCCGGGAAACATTTAAACCTAGTAATGCTAAACTTCGGAGAACCAAACAAATAATAATGAAACTGTTCTATTTCCTCAGCGCACCATCCGACACTTTCCCTTAGCGGAAATTGTCACCTCTTATGACCCAGCCTTAAGGATAGGCCAGATGACCAAACTCTTCGATTTCGTCCTGGAATATAAGTCTTTTTGCAGTTGCTTTCTCCTATATTTATTAAGTAATTCGCCGGATCTTTCTACTATACTTACAGTCGAACCAGTTATGCATATTCCCGCCACCCTTTGCGCGCGCCAACACTATCAGCCCTCTCAAACACTGTCTTGGAAACCGCGTATTTTCCATTTTACCAATTTCATAAATCAAAGACAGCGTTCTGGAAAGTGTGACACTAGACAACGAAAGCGATCCCGCTTCCAGCTGTAACGCGTATTTGGGCGTGCAAGAGGGCAGATGCAACAGACGTTTACGAAAAGATAGATCCATCTTCTCGATATCACCTAAATAATGCTGCCCCCAGACTTGGTCGCGGTATTATAGTGCGCTCATTACCAAGCTTTAATACATATTATAGATCGGGACAATGTTACGAAGATAAGCTTCCCAGGTTTCATTATCGATGGCGTTAGCTTTTAGGTTTTTCCAGCGCTTTGCATTAATAATTAACCAGAAAGGTACCGAATTATTCTCAGCTGCTAGCTGCGTTTCTGCTGCTTTTTCTTAAGCCCTTCGTTTATATTTTATCAAAGTTTTATATGCACTTTTGAGCTGAAAAAACTTTTCTTTGTCTAAGCCCTTGATATCCTCTTCACGACATTTTCTTAAAAGATTTTCCCATACTACGTTTTACCTTATAAAATTCCCCATAAACCCACATATTATACCACATATGTACAGTAAATTAATCAGCTTTTGAGCTGACAAATATTATTTTACCATCACCGTCGCATTTTCTTGCTTATGGAATGGCTCATTATTAAAGTCAGCTAAAGATAGAACGATGGGTTGCACAATCGGGAACACTTCACAAAAATTTACTGTAGCCACACCGTTCATAGAGAACCAGAAAGGTTCCATAATAGTGAGTCCCTTTTATCCCTTTTAGGATTTTGTTCTAGACAAGAACCTGCATTAGGGGTAATAATGTATGAATCGATGCTACTATTTAATACATCTCTGCCTGTCAGATCTGCATTGAGTGGTCGTCCTTTTCTTCTTTGTTTATGTGCCTGACAGCCTAGTGTCTCGTCATCCTTGTTCCCTTTCTCTGCTCCCTTTACTACATCGTACGATAGTTTTCAACTATAAGCTTCTGTATCTTAAATTCAATTTGGAAATAAAAAGTGATTATATTTGTAACATGAGAAGCATAAAAAGGTTTATTTGCTATCTCACTAAAAATTGTTTTAACTTTAAAATCTGCTTAATACTTTTCTCCACCAAATCTAAAACACGTGCTTACCGTCAGGTCTCCATTTGCAATTAATTATTATTTAAAAATTGAATTTTTGAATTTTCTCTTTATTTTTTAGGCATCGCTAGGGTATGATGCGTATGTATACTAAATTTGAAAAAGTTTCAATAATATTTGTTTCAGTGGAGACGATTGATGTTTTTGAAAATAAGTGAATTTGGCGAAATTCTTCAATCCTTTTTTAATTTTATCATTAAAAATATACATCTTACTAGAAATCTATAAATATGAGACAGTTCCATTTTGTCATTCTCTACAATCCTATTTTTAACAATTTAATTTTTTGAACATTAAAATTTGGATATCAGAAAAAAATTTTTTTCTGAGCTCCATAGTGATTGAAGAAATACTATCATGTGAGTTATTTCTTTTATAAGGAAATTTTGTAATGTTTTGTTTATCAGCAAATGTTTTTAATACTTTGTAGAATTCGAAAAGTTATTCAAAATTCTGGAAATAAGTTATCGATGCATTTAAAGACGAAAGAATCCATGTCCTCAACTTTATATTGCACATCACTGTTGAGGATTTAAAACCTGCGTTACACTGGGTACACCTCCAAAATATGATATCTTTGTTAATTAGCCAGCACACAATTTTATAGTGGTGGCGCATTTGTGGGTATTTCAATTTATTAAAGATAGGTATAATGAATTTGCAAAAATGTTATTAGTTTAGAAAAATCACGCCAACCCCCCCCCCTTTTGAGCGCTAATAACTCGGTTATCAATGTAGCGCAAAATTTTTTCTCCATGGCGCATATGACCGCATTTGAAGATCTTCAAGATCATGTAATTTGAATTTTTATTTTGCAAGGTGGGGGAGGGGGGGGGGTAGAGTTACGCTGCCCACCCCGCGTAACAACTGATATAGCTCCTACAGTATTGTGGCGCAAAATTGTTAATCGGTGGCGCATTTTGATACAAGCCGGGTTGTTGGTTTGTGACCCGACTTCATATACGGTAGTAGAAGAGAGATGGGCGATCGTGTTCCGATCGATAGTGCGTTGGCTCGTCTAGTGAAGGATGCTGGACGTCTACTCGTGCGTGACGAGCCAGTTTTACCCTCCTGGACTGAGGCTGGTGCTGTTGACTTGCTGGCACAGACAGAAACTAATGGATAAGCGCAGAAGCTCGTCCTCGTCGAGTATGATGATATCGTCATCGCTCTCCTCAATGCGAAAACGCTTGCGGGGAGAAGCGGTCCCCGGTTGAGAAGCGTCAGGGCCCTCGTAACACCCTTCTAGGCGGCTCTAGACAGCGGAGGAAGAATTCATAGGCCGGAATACGTAGACACGATAGGATCGGGGAAGATAAGTTATGAAGCAGACTACAGCTTTTGGTTTAGAAGAGGAGGAAGAGGAGATAGAGGGACCATAGTCCTCTGGAAGGCCAGCCTGAAGAGCTTCGCGAAGGGCGGCCAAGAGACGGCGGACTCGGGTGGGCTTGCCGGGACGGGAAGAGGATTTAGATTTTCCACGCATACGTCTGGAGGAGGATGTGTGGAGAGAGGAGAGAGAAAGATAAGCAAGGACTATCGAAGTCGCAAGAAAGGCTTACCGGTCCTCTAAAGAAGTCTAGCAAAAGGTAACCGGAGCTGCAAGAAGAGCTTACCGACTGTGGAAGTGATAGAAAAGAGAGGGCGACCGGAGCTGCTAGAAGAGCTTAACGATCCAAAAAAAGTAGAGAGATAGTAAAGCGGTCGAGGCGGATCTGCGAAAGCGTACCGACCTCTGAAGGTAGAAAAGATGGCGGGGAGAGCTGCAGAGAGCCTACCGTCCCTGAAGCAACGAAAGAATTCGTGTCAAGGCTGCGGAGAGCATGAGAGTATGAGACCAAGGTGAGAGGGAGAGAGAAAGGCAATAGTTATCTTTGGAATTCGATTGCACTCTTTATTCTCAAAAAATGGTACAAGTACTGAAAGCGACCAGGGGACAGGGGTTACCTAACTGGAAGCCCGAATAAGATTACGTGCCTTCGGTTGCACGCACTCGCTTTTATTTCCGCCAGCCGATAGTTGGCCCGGTCCCTACTTTATGCAAAGTTAAGAACGCAGCACAATTTTCAATTTAGCGGTGAAATGGCGGGTGGTGCGAAAGTTTAAAAATTTCTTAAAAATACAAAAAGAAATAATATACGAACATTAAACGTATGCAGAAAGCGAGTGTACATAAAATAATGCTAAAAATATTTTACGAGTAAAAATACAACAGAATATTAAATGGGTAGACAGAAATTAGGAATATTACATACATACAAAAGAAAACATACTAGCTAGAAGAAAGTATAATAAAGTAGGGAAAACATACTTGCAGGAAGAATATAAAGAGTGAAACATAAGAGTTAAAATTACAAAAGCAAAAATATAAAAATCGATAGATAATTATTTAAAAAAAGAAGAAAGTGCGCACTTACAATTATTGAAATTTCTTAATTATTATTTAATCTAATTACTCCCTAATTATTTAATTATTATATCACTTAATTTGTCCTGTAACTTTGATTGGAGTTTCTAATTAATTTAAAAGGAAAAAATTCTATTAATTACGTTTTACTTACGTTTGAACACCATTGGCAAAATTTCCAACTTAGAGGGAAGAGACAGAGAGAGAGAGAGAGAGAGGGATAAGAGAGAGAGAAAGAAAGGGCGACGGGGAGTGAGTCATGTCTGGCGCGTGATGGGGAAACCTTACATCACAGCTGCGCCATATGTGATTTTATTACTCCCTTTGTACCGTCCAAGTGTTTACAACTCAGGGAGAGAAAGGCAAAGTCGTTGAATAACCACTTTAAAGTGATTTAGCCCCGAAGGTTTTCCCAAGTCGAGTTTATGATAGATTAAAGTTAAATTCAGTAAATTTAGAAGAATTAGAGTGAATTAAAAAATTCAAGATAATTGCAAAGAATAAAAAAGAATTCAGGGCATACTGAAAAAATCTATGTATTATAGTGTTACGTCCTAAAAGGCAGAAACTTACCTTGTTAAAAATAATTATTTAAAAAGTTTCTCGTTTTTCAACGAAATCTAGGATTTCGAAACAGGGATGAGAATAACTTCCGAAGGTCAAGATAACTACACACTATTCCACAAACAACTTGAAATGTAACTGAATATACAATATTTAAAAGTTTATTAAATTTAAAAAATTACAGGTTTGAAGAGAGATAGCTAATTTGAAAATATTGAAAAGGATTATGTTAATATTTGATTTAATTTTAAAATGTACTGGTATTTTTTATTTGAAAGTTGATTTGCACTATAGTCTCACAGGTAGCAGAAACTCCTTATTCCAGATCTCCACCTCACAATAAAGGTAGATCTTAATGATTGAGTTTTAAAGAAATGGTAAATATTTTGAGTTCTAAACTCGTTGATTAAACTTAACAATTTTGATCATTCAAATCGCACTTGCAAAACTGGGGATCGCTGAATATTTTAAGCTCCCTTTAAAACTGATATTTTTCTACTCGATGAGATTTGTTATCGTTGGTTCGGAAGGATTCAGGTAGACGTGCTGGTGCTGACTGGTTAACAGGTGGGCCTGACCGTCCTTCTGTTGATTCACTGTAACGATGGTTGACAATGAGTATTTTCAAAGGAGCCTGTACGTGTGCAGGTAGCCTCGACTCTCCTGCTGGTACTCAGGGGTATTTATGGTTGACAATGGATTGTCTAAATGGATCTTCTGAGTAAAGTTTCACTTATTTAAAAGGGATTTGAAATTCTAATCGACTTCAGTTCGAATGAATTTCAGAAGCAGAACAGTGATTCTACTTTTATGTTGAAATTTGTATTTCGACAATTTGGAAATAGTTTCCAAATAACTGGAGTCTTTTAATTACTATAATAGTTTGAGATTTACTTCGTTGTACTCTACGGCAGAGCTTCCGCCCGATTTGAAATTCGATATTCGACTGACTTTTGACTCAGATCCTGGGTTTATATATATATGCACGAGTTTGTGTGTTTTTACGAGAACATAATTCTTTTATTTCATAATTATTAATGTAAATTATAAGTATAACTATAGTGATGATTAATAATAAAAGTATAATTAACATAGTTATATACGTCACAGGACGTGACACAAGTAAAATATCAGTGAATCAAGGGGAATTTAAAGGATAAGAATGTTCTGTATTAAATTGTTTACTCTTTATTTGTTTAAAACTAGAAGGCAAAGCAAACAAAAAAATTCCAGAAAAACTACAATTTTGAAGAAATTATTTAGGAAAATATAGTTATAAACAATCTTGTTTCTTAACTTCAAATCATTATTACCTCAATCTAGATGAAAAGTGGACAAAAAGTGGAAAATTTAAGAAAACCTGCAACTTTTTAACATTCTTTTGAAAAAATATTGTTATAGATGAGAAAAACTGGTTTAAAAATTCCTTCTGTTTGAAAAAAGTTATTTTGAATTAATAGTCATGATCTAAATAAAAAGTTGAAAAAATTCGGAAAACCCCATGACTCTCTAAATCTATTCTAAGAGAAAATCGTTACACAAATAAAAAAAATAAAAAACGGGTTTATACAATTTATGAAAACATATTATTATTATTAGTTATGCATGAAAATCCAGGAAACACATTAACATATTATACACATATTATTATTAGTTATGCATGAAAATTCAGGAAATAAATGCCCAATGCATTTTTGGAGCATCTAGTATGTAATCACCTATCCACTAGCGTATAGTACATCTATATTATTAAAGTGGAAGGAGCACCCAGTTATATATAGGTAAACAGGAGACAGGTAAGTTTTGGCTCAGCTCGAGCGAAAATTAAGAGGGGTCCTCCAATGCATAAGCCATACGCGGACCGTTGACTCAATTCAAGCGCAGCCCTGGGTAAAGCTGAAGTGGCCCGATGCGAGCGGAACTCGGGGAAACAGCGCCTGAAGGTGTGGTGGTAAATGGCGCATTAGGCCCCTTTTTTCGTGGACTGTTACATACTCGTATAATATTGCACCTACCAAAAAAATTATTGGATGATGAAGAGGAAGCTTTAAACTAAGTTCCAGTTCAAGGTTCAACTCGATAGATTAGAAAAACGCAAATAGCGACTGGTCCAAACGTCGTGAATCTCCTAATTCTTTTGACAATAATTCTCCTTCCACGTCTCATTCTCCTGCGGAGCCTCCTCCACGTATCAGGTCCAGGTCACCAGCAGCCAGAGACAGCTGTATGGTGCCACCTAGCGCAATTTTGTTATCTGATGGAACTACATATGAACTTGACGAACTTCAATTTATTCGCATTACTCCCTATAAGAATCTTCGCAAGCTGTTTGAACTTCGCAGATACACTTTTCCTACGAATAAACCAATTCAAATACTCGCAGGACGGAAAGTCTTTGTGCCCATGCCAATCCAAGAACAAATTATGGAATGGAAGCTTCTAATGTGTCCCCTAAGGGTTTACATTTTTCTTACACCTTCTATATTCCTTTACACACCCTCCACACACTTACTTGGTGGTGGAAGGGGGACCTACAGTTTAAGGTGGGTTCTGAACCACCAAGAGCAACAGCCTTAAGTACTTAGAGAAAACCTTTTTCTCTAGAGGCGCCGGTCCCACGACTTTCCGGAGATGAACAACTCCCTTGCTAGGCTAGTGTTCACCGCATGGGCCACCGAGACTCTTCCAGAGTGCGAGGCGGGAATCGAACCCGCAAGCCGAAGGAGTGGGTCCAAAGCCTACGCTTTAGCCCCCACGACCATTGTCCCACTCTAAGACCCAAAATGAAGTAAAAGAAACTCCTGTGGGCCCCATGCGTCAAATCCAAACTTATTTTAATGTTGATCGTTTAAACGATAGTGCTGCACAACATTAATGCAATCACAAAAAATGTATGAAAAAAATATAAAACTATTCGTAATATCATGAATGCCTAAAATAAAACACATAACTTATAATTATAGATAATAATAAAGCTAATATTATACGATTGTCAATGTTTCAACCCTTGTACTTTTTAAATCTTGAGAGCGCCTACGGCGCGCGACTATTGGTTCTCGCGCTTTGCGCTTGATAATGTCTTCACCTCGCCCTACGCGCTCGGTTTTTGTATGATGCCTACACTTGTCCGCAGACCTTTCAAAACTAAAGGTCAAAGCATCAAAAACAGTAATTGGTGCTTGTGAATTATTTTTTGATACAAACTCCTGTTTAAAAAATAACAAGAATCCAACGACCAAATTTGAACCACAACGAATCAACAAAAACAAAAAAATTCTATTGTAATCTGAAAAAAAAACAGGAAAGAAAAATGAGAAGGCAGCCAACCACTTCCCTCTCTTCTTCTTTCTTTCGTCTTTTTTATTTTTATCATCATCCAATTACAATAAAATAACACTCAAAATGAAAAATGAAGAGGGAGAGCACCTGTTCCTGGGTGCTGTCAATTTCTATTATTTAATTTTTTCTTTTCTTGATAAGGGTACTGTACGAGTACCGAAACGTTGGTAATGCAATTTGATTTATTTTTTATTTTCAGTTTGAATGTTATTTTATTGTAATTGGAGGATAACAAAAATAAAAAAGACGAAAGAAAGTAAAGAGAGGGAAGGGGATGTGGTTGGCGGCCTTCTCAATTTTCTTTCCTCCTTTGTTCAGATTACAATAGAATTTCTTTTTTTTCTTTATTCGTTGTGGTCCAAATTTGGTCGTCGGATTGTTGTTTTTTTATAAACAGGAGCTTGCATGAATTTGATTATTGAACGTTTAATAGAATTTTGAATTTGGATTTTAATCTAATTTAAATTAGTCTAGTAACAACAACAGTCCAACGAAAATCGCGATTAATTAGGTGTGTGTGTGGGGGGGGGGGCGCAGCGTTGTGTTAAATGGGGCAGATTTATATGTTTGAGAATCTTTTAAATATTGTAAAATTTTTGAATGGAAAAATGTAATTTTTGGATTTTTCATTTGACAAAAACTGGGAAAGTGGATGGTCGAATTTTACAAAAACATAATACCTTCTCTGATGAGAATGTAAAAAAGTAAAGTGATGGAAAATCAGTTGATTGAAAAATCGTGGGCATAATTCGACACCCCCCTTGAGCTCAGTCGATTTTTGTCTAAAATATTTAAAAAAAGAAAAGAACCAATTTTTTAGATGTTGATTAATGTAGCCAACTAAATTCTCGAGCTAACAATATCTGATAGCCTCCAATCTTTACAATTGAATTAAATAATGTCTAATATTATCATTTCTTCAATATGTCTTTGTTTTCATTCTTTTTAAAATAATTTGTGAATTACTATAAAATCCTATCACTTTAGTGCTGAGAATGAAAAAAGGCGATCAGAATAAAAGGTCTTTTATGTTTCAAACTTTTCCACAATAAATGATTCTTTCTCTATTTTAAAAATATAATCAACAACCACAACGACGTTTCAGGTTTGTTAATATTGGCATAGCTCACTTCCTATCTTGTGGGTCAATAATTTTTAAAATAATTTTTTATTAATGCTCAGTTATCAGCTAATAAATGTCTATATGGTGTAGATACAAGAAAACAATTATTCAACAAATTTTATTAGATAACAAAAACTCTTTTCCATAGTAGTTATATCCACAAGGGTATTATGACATATTCTTTATGCCTACAAGATTTAAAAAAAAACACTTTTTTCTCTTTAAACCTAGCAAACACCTTGAAGATAATATTCAAGATAATTTGAATTGTTTCAAATTTTTACTAGCTTCATTAGAAGTGACCCAATTTTTTGAACTAATTTATGTAATGTAAATATAACTATATCAGATGCATGAGCTTCAGTATTTAAAAGAATGGATCAAAGAATGGATTGCGCGTTTGAAAACGTGAAAAAGTATTGTTGTAACATTTCTTCGAAAATTATTAACAAATTGATTACATTTCGATACCACTTTCGTTGTTATTATCCTCTTCCAAAACAATTCCAGGTGATCTCTTTCAGGGTTAAATAAAAATATAGTTTTCCAATTACAGAGAGTTGCTACATATCAGGTAATTCCAGCATGTCAGTGAATGTCAGGGAAAACCTGACAGAGTTCGGGAAATTTTGATAAATTAACATTGAAGTTAATTTTATTATTATGTTAAACAATCGCAACTATTTATATCAAAATTAATTTGTTTTGTTTGGGGATAAAAAAGATATTTTATATAAAATTAAAATTCTTTTTGGCAGAAATATCGAATATCACGTTATTCTTTAAAAATTCATTTTTTTGTTTTGGTTGAAAATTTAACTACTGAGTTGCAAATTCAACTACTCTGTTAAAAATTAATTTGTTTGGCTCATGATTCATCATTGTAGTTGAAAAACTTTTTTCCTGTACTAAAATTAATTATTTGACTGAAAATGATGAATTTTATTTAAAAATTAATTGTTTTAACTAAAAATTTAACCCTTGAATGTTTGGTACAGAATGTATCTTCTTGAGTACCAATTTAAAATATTTGGTTAAAACCACCTGTATTTTATAGAAAATTTTAATCTTCTGGGAGAATATATCATCTTTTTGGTGACTAAGTTATCTTTTTGGTTAAAAATACCTTGAAAAATATTTTCTTGAAAATTCACCTTTTTTTTGTAAAAAATTAATTGTGAATAATTTAACTATTCTATTTTTAATTGAAGATTTATCTGTTTTATATAAAAATTCAACTTGTTTTTTAAAATCTGTCTTTTCTTGTTGAAGAGTACTCTTATTAGTCAAAACTTCACCTTCTTGGTTAAAAATTCATTTTTTAAGATTCTTTTTTGGTTGAAAATAGATTTTACTAACTGAACTTTTTTATTTCTGGCAAATGATTTATCTTTTTGGTTGAAAATTTATCTTTTTAATTGAAAATGAATGTATTTGGTAAAAAAATAAATATTTTTGTTAGATGAAGGTTCATCATTTTAATTAAAAATTCAATTAACTATTCTATTTCTTGTGAAAATTTATCTTTTAGATAGAAATGCAATTATTTTCGTTAAAAAATTATCTGTTTTGTAGGAAATTAAACATTAAAATATTTTGTTTGGCATTAATTTATTTATTTTCGATAGGGAAAAATCTATTTACTTGAGAATTATTTTTTTTGTTGATAGAAAATTCGTCTTTTTGATTAGAAATTTCACTAACTGATAAGAAATGCATGTTTTTAATTGAAAATTCATCATTTAAATGGAAAATTAGGTTCTTTGGTAAAAAATTATTTTAATTTTAGTTAAAAATGAATTTTTCAACTGAAAATGTAATTATTCCATTTTTGCTAGAAAATTGATATTTTTAGGTGAAAATTAATTCATTTTTCTGAGAACTCGTTTTTTTTAGTTCAAATTTAATCTTTCAATTGCACATTGAACTATTATATATTTTGGTTTGTAATTTTATCTCTTTTTTGGTTAAGAATTTATATATTTTATTGAAACTGCATTTTTTCTGTTTTTGTGCAAAAAGTCAAATTTCTAGAAAATTGATTTTTTCGCATTTTTAGAACATAACAAATGTAATGTGTTTTTTTCGGTAGAAAAACGCAAAATATATTTATAGCTGGATACCCAATTAAAAGAAATTGGCAATATTAATGTTTCGCAGGTTTCTTAATTTCATGCATGCGTAGATTTGAAATGGTATATTTTTTCAGGTGTATTGAAAATTATCTTGAATTTTTTAAAACATCCTTAAATATTTAAAATCCTTTCAAGTCCTTTCTTTGAACCTATTAAAATATCCGAAGATATATCAAATCCTTTAAAATCTCTTATTAAATTACTGTGATCAATTTAAAATTCCTTGGAACCTTTCAAAATACTCTCAAATATTTCGAAACCTTCAAAATCTTTTGAAACACCTTGATATCTTTTAAGGATTTCTAAAGAACTTTATATTTTCAAACTCGTAACATTATAGATTCTTACAGCTTCGATTATATATTCATAAATAAGAGGGCCCGCCTATTTTTAAATTTTAATCGGAGAGAAAAGATCCAAGTTTAATACAAATTTAAATTTCTTTTTCCTTTAGTCATATTATTATATTTAACAATCCTTCGAAATTCATTCGGGTTTAAGTTTTGAAATTAATACATTTTTGATTGGAAATCAAAAAAGGTCCTTACTGATTGAATCAGTGAATATTAAAATTCAATAAATGCAAATAACTTTTAACACAGTTCGAACAACGGGATTGCTCAGAACTCATTTCCTTTTTGATAAATAAGATTGGTTCATTTTTCGATTTTTGATGCAATAATCGAAATAGTTAAAAATACCGGAAAAATCGATTGAAATCGGTGCTCGACGCGTGAGATCGAAAGTAGTGGACTTCCACTACACGAGTCCCCTCTTGTCGCCGGGACTCAGCCAATGCGAGGCCGGGACTGCTCCTCTCGGGCCATTAGAGCAGCAACGCAACGACGGCTAGCGAGCCGTCTAATCAGTTAGTATCCGAAATTAAATCTGAGAGGTCGAGAACCGCTCGCCTGTCTTTTCAATGTTCGGAACTAAGCTTGGTCAACGCGCCACGCACGCCTCGTGTACAAGCATCGTTTCTTGGTAAAAATATATCGTTCGCATTCATGACTTGAAAATCGGAGTTTTATTGAAAATGCCTTCATGCTTCCTGGGCCCTATAAATTCCATCTCTACGAAGGACGAAAGGGGGCAATCTGCCCCCAAGAAAACGACGAGTGGCAGCGTCACCCTGGAGCCAACATCTCAGCGGAAATTCACCACCATGAAAAAAACGGTTGCCATCTCTGTCTCAATATTTATTTTTCCTCTGTTCGCTTTCACTTCTCTCTTTATTTTTCTTTCCTGCACCTTTTTGCAATTGTCTAATTTTCATCTATTTGTTTTTGTTTAAATTTCTGTCAGTATTTCTCTGAAGCACCACACCGCTGTCGCTTTCCCAGCGTCCCTACCAGGGGCGAGGTCGAAGTTGATTGGGCCAGGAGGTTGTGCCAGGTGGTGCCGACTCTTTTATATATTTTGTGTTACTTTGTGTTTAACACCCAACCTGGCCTCCGTCACTGAACGTCACTCAGCGTCCTCATTTTATATGTGTGTCGCGTGTATTATTGTTCGCGAAATCTCCAAGTCCATGTGTCGCGTATATCCTCTATTCAGGATTGCTTCGCATGTCGGGTATTATCGTCTGTTATTATCTTCCTTCTCGAATCTTATATGTCGCCGTTTTTGAGCATTATTATAGCCCTATTAGCGATTTTTCTTATCGTACTAGTCTAGCCTTCCTGGCCTGACCCCGATTATAGCCCACTCAGTGATTTTCTTTCATTTAGACTCGTTTATTCATAATAGATATTGTATATTTTGCCCGGTCTGATCCCGATTACAACCCCGTTACTTATTGTCTTTCTTCAACTCAATTAGGCTGCCCGGACCGTGCCCAGGTACAAACTTCTCAACGTTTTTTTTTCTGTTGCCAAAGCCTCGCCTCACATCAGTCCCTGGCCGCGCCATTGCCTGTGGCCCTACCATCGTGATCCATCGTCTGTTTCATTTCCGAAGCACTACAAACAACCGAACTGTAGCTTTCTTCGGTGCGTGAAGAAACGTAAACTAAAGGCACTGCTGGCGCAGGCACTAGAAAGCGGGCTCGTTGCGGAACCCATCCTAGAGCTACCGTCTGTCCCTCTTGCGTCCAGTTTATCTTCAACATCGACTTCAATGGGATTTCCCCCTCTAGCCACATCACAGAGGCCCTCTCTTCTTACCTTAGGTTGACTGGATACAGCCGTAACACTGCCCCGTTACTGAAACAATGGGGAATTATTCTTTTATTACTCGCATATCGTAACTTTTTTCTTTCCTCAGTTACAAGAATCAGATTCAAAAGAGTAGATCAGGTAATTTAGTTCAATTAGGCACCACCTCGCCACCACCCCACTTTCGAAAACATCTTCTTTCTACCCTCGATGTAGCCTGGTTCCCAGCCAGGTTAACCAGTCCCAGTCACAAACCCGTCCCCACCCTGTTTGAGGAAATTCTGCGCGCCCCCTTTGCCCCCATTAAGCTTTCACTTCACTAGAAAGGGGGGAAGTCATCAAATCTTTTAAAATTCTCTCAATTTTTTCGATTCCTTTAAAATCTTTTAAAATACGTAGAACTTGTTTTGAATATTTCTAAAGTACTTTGGATTTTTTTAAAATAAGCCTTCTAACATTTTTTAATCATTTAACATTCCTTTAAATTATGACAATGAATTGAAAATTCCTTGACATATTTTGAAACATCCTTAAACATTGCAAATCCTTAAAAATCTTTTGAAACTTCTTAGAGCTTCAGATTGAAATTCAGAACATTTTTCAGTTTTTCTAAAAATTAACGTTGTTTGGGAAGTTTGAAGAAAGTTTCAAGTCACTATAAAGAATTGGAGGGATACAACTTTGAAAAAAAAATTTTCCAATTTTTTTCATAATTCAATCTAGTTTGTGAAAAAAATAATTGATCTGAAACAAAAAAATATTTGCCTCATATTTTGAATGAATTAATAATATATTACTGCTTTCAAACTAAATAATAAAACAATTAATTTTTATAAAAATATTTTTTAAAATTTGCGCACCAAAAAATGTAGGCTTAGATCCTGTGATTCCTTTCTAGTGAAAATATTAATTTAAAAGCAAATACTAGTAATATATAAATTACTCGATGGATCGATTATTCCGAGGGTTTAATATTTTTTTAGAATTTTAATCCGGCAATATTCCTTTTCCCTTAACATCGCTATTCCCTTTAGCCTCTTCCAGCTCTTTTTCCTTTTCCTGCTCTTTCTTCTCACACATCGCCCTAAACTGCTTGCTCATTTCTACGTACTTCTTCCTTTTTGCAGTTTCTTCCTTCCACTTCCTGTACTTTTTTTCACCTTTCTCTTCATCATTTTACATTCCCTATCTCACCACGGCTTCATCATTCCTTTCTTCTTCCTCCTAAATACATTCTTTTGCACAGAACCTTTGAACTTTTTCTTTTAGATTCTCTCATATCTCGTTCACAGACTCTCCGTCAAAGCTCACGTTGCCCAACTACTCCTGGTACTTCTGTATCGCCTCTCTCGTCCATGGCACTCTCTCCTCTAAGAAACCTTCTTACTTACCCTGCCTTTTGCTAGCCTCCCCCTGTATTCACAAACCTAATGGCTGCTGGTCTGATTTCACTCTCCCTTTCACTGCGAATTTCTCTATCTTCTCCCACCCTTGCATATTCATAATCACATAGTCTATCACCGAAACACCCGTCTTACTCACATACGTGTATTCTCCCTCTTCATGCCCGCTTACTGTACTATTCACCATTGCCAAGCCTCTGTCCTCCATCCAGTCTCTTAGAATGTCCTTCTTCCCGGCACAGGCCCCCTTCCCGTCAATTCTCGCATTAAAGCCCCCCAATACCACCGCACCCTCATCTCTTTCTCCTAGTAAGTTTTTCACTCTTTCTTTAATCCTTTTAATCCCATCCAAGCCCTGCCTTTCCACTTAGGTTTGACCGCTTCATGTACCCTCCACCTATACAACCTTGGCAACTTTTTATCTACTCTGTCCCATTCATTCTCTCTACCCACATTTCTAGCAGTTCAATCACATCAAATTCCTGAATATACCTCCAGAAATCCTCATCTTTCTTCTTTACGTTTTAGTGCAGCACCTTTAACACTCCTTCACCTTGCTTTGCTCCTACCGCCCCCCCCCCTACGTCCCACGAAACAAGTTTCTCTGCGCTTCCTTCAACACCTCCTTCTCCTCGTCTCATACCCACTTTTCCTCGTCTATTTTCATTTTCCGATACGCTACCTTCGCCACTCTCCCTTCACTCCGCTCCTTCCACCTTTGACTGCCTTTTTCGTCTTTTTCTTCCAAAATCTAATCTCTTCTACCATCACTTATATTTGATCCTCTTTTTCCTTTCTTATCGACCCCAACTTCCTCTGAAATTCTTCTACTTTCTCCCTCATCTCTTTTACTTCCTTTTCTCATCTCTCATCTCTGGATCTCAGGTCCTTTCTTATACTTTTCATCTGCCTCAAAGCCTTCCTTACTTCTTGGCTAAACCTTCTGATCCCATTGATCAGCACCCCGAGGACTCCTTCTCCACCTGTCCCT
>NC_046660.1:25664921-25693439 GCF_010883055.1 Belonocnema kinseyi
GGGGGGTGACCTTCATGTTCGTACGCTATTTTTAAAGGGAATTTCTAGCGCGCTTTTCTCCAGAATCTCTCTGATATCCCTTTTCCTCTCCAGGATATCCTCCCCTTCGCTTGCACTGGACGAATTTTTCCTTGCCTTATTGCTTTCTTCGCTCCGGTTATTCTCCCTTCCTGATACACAGTAGGTCGCCGTGTCCTGGAAATTTCCTCCACGTCTAACTCACTAGCAGCACTTCCAGTACTCTCTCTGCCCAACCCCAACATCCCCCAGCACTACCTATTTAGCCAAATCCCACCACCCAACTACAATGTAAATTAATTTCTATCTTCTCAATAGTACCCGTCACAATTTTACTCACCTCCTAGACTTCCACCCTTACATTCCACTTACACCTTCCACACAAACTCCGTGAAAACTTCTCACCGCCTATCACTGCACTCTTTCTCACTACCGCCACCAACATGCAAGTCCCAGTTTATTCTAGTATATTTTCTCTTTTGAATTATTTATAACACAGCCAAACAAAAAAGTGTGCGGGTCTGGTAACAAGACACACGTATTCCTATGGATTTTGGGGCGCTGAATTTAAATTCGGTATCAAAAATTACCCATCACGTCATGGTTGAGCCATAACCTCAAAAAATGACGAATAATCATGCACTGAGGCAAATAAATTTCAAAATAATTCCAGTGATGCAAATTTTCACTTCAAACACATGTCGACAACTGTGAAGGATCAACCCTTGCCTGATATCAACTTATTTAACATAACTTCACTCATCTGAACCTGACCTCACCTAACCTGAATTAACAGAAATTTATTGAACTACACGAAAAGCTCTGAAAGCATATTTTCCTAGTAGCAAATGTGTGCTACATCGAATGGGTCAACTCGAGCCTAACCTAGAAATAAATCTAACCTAACCTAACCTAACCTCAAGAAACACAATTAAACTAATTATGTTGTCACATGGTGTTTGCGGTACCGTTTAAATCAGCTTGTGCTTAACCTGAAAAGAGGTCAAACCTATCCTAACCTGAAAAAACCTGACCTAACCTAACCTTACCTAACTTAACTTCACGTGACACAATTAAACTCATTGTGTTGTCCCGTTTTGTTTGCAATACCGTTTCATTCAGCTTCGGCTTAAACTACATAGAGGTTTTACCTATCCTAACCTAACAAAACCTGACCTAACCTAACCTAGTCGCATGAAATTCAACCACACGTGTAGCTATGTAAGCGTACGATTCTCAGTCTTAAATGTGTGCTATATTTAATAGGTTAACTCGATCTTAACCTACAAATGAATCTAACTTAACAGAACCTAACGAAATTTTCCTTAACGCAACACAACTTAAATTAAGTTTCCCGTTGTAACACAATAAAATTCATTCATTGTACTACAAGTGGTTAAAAATTTAGACGCACATTACTCATTTGAAGAAACTTAGAACCACAAGTAGAATTGACCCCATTTCAATTAACCTGACAATGTTTGTATCAATTAAAATGTAGAACTATAACTTAAACATGCAAATGAATAAGAGTTTTATTCAAAATATTTTCTCTCTGCTTTTCTTAAACTTAAAGGATACATTTATACTATCTTTCGTGTTTACATTTTATCTTGCTTCTATCGTAATTAAATTGATTTATAGACCTACTTCAGTCTATTTTCTGCCTGCTATAACGTGTCCTTTTTTCTTCTAAGGAACGATGTAAAGGGTTACGCTTACGTTTAAGACCTACATTCGTTTCCCTTTTCAACATCCAGCAAAAATCAGCCATCATGAGCCCAAGCTTTATGTAGAGGGGTGGTAGTAAAATTTTTTCTTGATCAACGAGGCTTTGGTTGATGATATTATGAGAACCAGGTTTGAATGAATCTCTTAAAGGCCAATGTTTTTTGCTGTAATGATTGGCTCGATCTCTGCTATTCCACAGCAATATAAAGCATGGTTCTCTCGTGAAATCCGAATGTTGGCCTAATATCATTGTTATGAATTTGAGATCACCACATATTTGCCATTTGTGATTCCTGTAATTAACATTTTCAAGAAGTATTTTAACATTGTTATATTCTTCTTTGATGACCGTTGAATGAGCTATAGGGGTATGAGCGTAAGTATTCGTGTTATTCAGTAAAATATCCTTAATGCTGCGTTTTGACGAATCAATGAAAAGTCGCCATTCTTCGTCACTGTACACATTTTTCTTCAAGTGGTTCATTAGTCCGTTAACGTTTGTGCAGTACACTAAAGACGTCTCTTCGTCTTTAACGAAAGACTTTCTGAATTCTTTGTCCCTGTCGCGATACAATGAAACTTTTGTCTTTGGCTCTAGAAGATTTCTTCTTTTTAGAAATGAAGCGGCAAATTCAGCGCCATATTTCGGTAATCCAAGATCTCTAATAAAATCATTTAGTTCTGGTTGCGACACTAATATTGGAACCTTCAATTTCATTTTATGCACGCCATATTCGTCATCTTTTTCGTCATTTTCATCGGAATCATCAGAACTATTTTCTGTTCGCAAAAACGGTTTTTTTCCATGTGGATCGCGTAGAGTACTTGCGGCACTTTTCGTTGTTTGAATTTTTCAGACGATACAGCATAAGCCTGCTGGAATTAAAAATGACGTGTGGAATCCATTTTGTTTCTTGGTGCAGCAATTAACGGTCAAAACACTTTTCGTAAAGACTTTTCACTTCCTCGTCGATGGATTTTCGCAAACTGCTCACTTCATATTTACTGCGAATGTAGCAGAATGAATCTGAGATATTCTTGCAGGCAGGCGATTGAGAAATGCTCGCGGTTTTTTTCCTTGTAGCATGAGTCTCTACACTACCAAGTGATCCATTGATGAAGAGCTGCGGTTGCATGATGACGACGTCGGAGAGCCCTATTTCCCACCCTGACCAGACGCCGATACTGGGGTTTTTCCCTGCATCTTAATACACTTTTTACCTGTGTCTGCCATGACGGCATGAACGCCGTTTAACCAGGGACTCAGCCAATGTGGATCCGTTGCCCACCGTCACCACGTGAAGGTGCCCTGGTTACAGATACAGGCGAATAATGCTAGCAACAAGCGGTCATGAAACTCCAGACATTTACTGCTATGAATGTCAAAATATGAAAGTACGCAAAAACAGGGTTGCCAGCGTAATCGGTTAGGTTAGGTCAGGTTTTGTTAGGTTTTGCTAGGTTAGATTTATTTCTAGGTTAGGCTCGAGTTGACCCATTTGATGTAGCACACATTCGCTACTGGGAAAATATGCTTCCAGAGCTTTACGTGTAGTTCAATAAATTTGTGTTAATTCAGGTTAGAAGTTATGTTAAATAAGTTGATATCAGGCAACGGTTGCTCCCTTACAGTTGTCAAAAGTAACTTGCCAAAGCGTTTATTGGGTAAGAAATTTCAGTTCCAGCGGTACGATGAATTCCCAATTAAAAATGACAATTCATGGTTTTATTTTCTCGCTTCTGAAAACCCATTTTCTTGTACATGTTCTTTTTGATGACGAATCTTCTGCATCAAGTAATTCATTTGTAACAGATCCACCTACTGTTTTGCCGCCTGAATTTGAGTCACTAGAGGAAAATTATGACATTTCCGAATCGCAAGGATTAATTTTTGACGAAAAATTAGCGATTGCAGATTTTAAACTCGCCTTATTTTTCGTAGAAAAAAACATTTCATTTCAGATTTCCTAATAACTACTTGAACTTATGAAAGAATTGGGCCGCCATCCCGGTGTTCTTAAAGCTCTTTCTTTGGGACGCACAAAATTATGTAAAATAGTAAATAATATTCTAGCTCCTGATGAAATAGACCGTATAATTCATGTCGTGTGAAAAACTAATCTTTCAGTTTATGTCGATGAAACGAGCGATAGAACGAACGAAAAATAGTTGTCGTTTGTGGCTCGTTATATTTATTCTAAAAGTTTAGAAGTTAATTCTGTCCTTTTGCCAATGATCAATGTAGAAGCATCAGATTGTTTAGTTAAAAAATTATTTGAATCGTTTCGTAATTCTTTATGAAAAAAAGGATTCTTTACCAAACATTGATGGAATTTCTTGTGACAATACAAACGTTATGGTTGGGAAGTTTAACTCATTTTACAGTAGATTGAAAGCTTCATGTCCCAAATAGATTTTATGTTATTGCGTATGTCCCTATTCAACTTTGAATGCATCCGCGACGTGTGAGCATATTCCACACTCTTTAAAAGAATTAATAAAAGCAATAGCAACTTTTCTCAATTCTAGTCCAAAAAGAACCGCTATTTACAGGGAAATGATGCTACTGTCTTTAGGAGACACTTACTTTCTTCATGGTGCAAGCATCAGTAAAAGTTTTAAAAGCTGATGAAATTCTAAGAGTTTATCTGTTCCCTGAAACATTGAGGTACTTATATTTCCTTGATTATGTGCTCGATAAATTCAACAAATTTAATGCTACTTTTTAAGGCCATGAAACGCTTATCCATGATTTGCAACCTGCTTCCAAACAATTATGACTATGGTTTCTTGATAATTTCATTCAACCTTCTGCATTAAAATCGGGTGATATTGAGACGATTGATTTTTCAGACAAAAGTAATTTCAGACCAGAAGTCAAATTGGGTTCAGAGTGCGGAAAGTACAATGAGAAACTTCGTACTGAAAAAATTACTAAATTAGGTTACAATCGAGGGACCAATGTGATAATTTGTATATTTTAATACCATAGTCGTAAGTTATGCTATTTTTCTACTAAATTTTCCTATTCGTAATACGAAGTCATAGTACTTTTTTTAGTAAAATCTTAGATAGGATAAATTAGTAGAGACATAATTAAATCATATAAAAAGAGTAGAAGTAATAAGTACCTAAAACAACATAAAAGACTAAGTTTGTAAGATGAATTGCTATCTCTGTAGGAATATGAATTATACTCTGACACTTGCTATTTATTGTATTGTGGCGTAAGACAAATTCGGAGGATCGCTCTCGAATATTAGTAAGCCGACGAACGATCTACTGAAGTGCCTTCAATTTATCAATCACTCAATTTGGTTTTTTGCAAAGATCCTTATTACAATGAATTATGACAATTCAAAAAGTTACAATTGAAAAACAAATTTCCCACAAAGACAAAACGATCCTTTTTAAACCTCGCTATTAGGATATTTGATTACGTTAATGTATAGTGCTCAGAATTTCAAAAATGCCATGACTGTGAACAATGAATGAATAACATAATAGAAATCAATTTGAGTGCAATTTCCACATTCGAAAAAAATTGTTTAAAATTACACCTAACAGCTTGCGAGAGAATTCGCAAAAATATTCCCGTTAAAAATGCCACTTTTAATAACATTGCTGTTTTAAGGGGAGAAACTGCGATTTTTGAATTAGACCGGCCTGCTTCATTTTATTCCTTGATGAAGCTATGCTAACAAGTACGATTAACCAAATTAAAATAGTTGAAATCTTGGCTTCGGGAATGGAAAATATTATTTCAAATTGATGAAAATTGTAAAAAAATCCCTAGAGCAAAGGAGATTTGATGACATGTGGACTAATATAGCATATATTCTTATTAAATCTAATAAAATATCGTTCTCTAAACTACGAATAATTTTTTAGTACTTCCGAACTTTTCCTCATTCCAATGCCGAAGCAGAACGCTCATTCCACATCATTCCCGACGCACAGAATATTAAAAGAAAAGGGTTAGGAAACGACACTGTTAATTCCATCTGTGTCTTGCGTTTCAATTTAAAATCAACTACACAGACAGCTTTAGCAATGCCAATTATTCAAAAAGGTTGACCAAGAATGTCAAATGATATCCTGTAAGCGACGACAGAAAATAAATACAGCTCAGGTGGCAGAACAATTGCTTCGAATTTGATCAGGAAACGATACAGAATTTTAATAATTATATTTAGATTGTTTTAAAAAAATTCGTGACTTCTTTATATATAATTTTGAACGCTTTCAATTAATTTAGGATAACTAACGGTTTACAGATAAGCTTGCATGTTTTAAACTCAAAATTTGATGACTTCAATCCCATCGAATTGAAAATTATTCTTATTGAATAGTTGAAAATTTTTATGTATTCAATTTTGAACGCATTCTTCAGCTTGAAGTTTTTATTGATTTATTTGTTTATTATTACGATTTTTTTATGAATATAAATTATCCGTCGAAAAAAAAATGGTAGCTCTGGTAAAAGACTAAGCAATCTGGGGTCATAATGGCTCTGTGGATTGTGGAGAACCCTGTCTTAATGAAATGCATAATAAAAAATTTTAGTGAACGATTTTACAAAACCTACAAAATAGCTGTGAAAGTTATAAAAATTTTCCATTTTTCAAAAAACTGTTACGATTTTAAATAAAATTGAAAAAGAAAACTACTTCAGTATGTCTTGAAAGATAACCGAATTTCAACACTTTTTTAAAGAACATTAACATCAGTTGGCAAAACTTTGTAAACAAACCATACAGTAGAATATCTGTGATCTCCCCCAAAAAAGCCGAAGTTGGAATTGTGCATTTTCGGTTTACACAGGAACTTGCAGTGTTAATCATGTACCTTCTGTTTTGCGGGTCCCAAACGGTAGGTATGGTGGAGGTAAATTTCTACATCGATCTGTCAACACTGGGATTTAGCCGAAGCGGTCCGATGAGAACGGAGCTCCCGGATACACTGCCTGAATGTGTAGTGGTAAGTGGAGGGGGTGCTTTTCGTAGACACAGCTATACTATTCAAATGCTGGGTTGCGGCCTCTGCTACGGTCGCCACTCCTGTAAAATTCGGCTTTAACTCGGTTGGTCACGTATAATATTGGAGCAACAAAAAAAATATTATTATATGACGGAGAGAAGGTTTTGAAGTGCACTCCAGTTAAAAGTTTAAGTCTGTACATAAAAAAGAACCCAAATAGCGACTGGTGCAAACGGTGTGGGTTCCATTGGACCCAGTGTTGCGACTAGGATATCTTTAAGCCGTTTGAACACTACGGCTTAAAAGCAATGTATTTCTCTTTCTTTTTGCAGAGTTAAGTTTACAGTTTGAGTGTCTACCGAATGGCGAATCTATTCCCGGTGTACCTCGTCGTGAATCTTTTAATTCTTTTGACAATAATTCTCCTTTCACGTCTCATTCTCCTGCAGAGTTTCCTCCTCATATCAGGTTAAGGTTAGCACCAGCCAACGTTAGCTGCATGGTGCCACCAAGCATAATTTTTTTGTCTGATGGAACTACACATGAACTTGACCAACTTTAATTTATTTGGATTATTCCCCATAGGAATCCACAGAGGCTATTTGAACTTCGAAGATGCACTTTTCCTACGAATAAACTAATTCAGATACTCACAGGATGCAAAGTCTTTGTGCCCATGCCAACCTAAGAACAAATTGTATTATCAACATTCAAATTTGCAGAAACCTTTCAGCTTAGTCGATATTTGGCTATAATATTTTAAGAAAGAAAAGGGCTAATTCCTCAAAAGTTTATTATTATAGCCAACTAAATTCTTGATTTAACAATAACTAGTAGTCTCAAATTTTAAAAATTGAAATAAATAATATCGAATATCATTGTTTCCTCAATATGTCTTTCTTTATATTCTTTTTAAAATTAGTTGTCAATCATTCTAGGCTCCGAGCATATAATTTTTAAACATAGGAGTGGCAAAATTTTAGAGAATTTCGTTCTCTAGGAAATACGCTTCTAGTTCAAAATCCCATTATTTTAGCGATAAAAATGAAAAAAAGCGATTAGAAAAAAAAGTCTTGTATGTTTCAAACTTTTTCATAATACAGTGTAACTCTAAAACTGGGCTGATTTTAGGGCTGACCTCGGTGAGGAATTATCCAGATAGAGGGCCGTTTCGTAGAAAACGCTATTGTTTGTTCACGCCTGAGCGACCGCCGCTCACCCCGCGCAGCTCCTTTTACTCCAACTTGTGGCGCGACGTCAATTTTCGGAAGAACTCTATGAGGGGACTCAATATCTAGGATTCACTGTAAATGATTCTTTCTCTTTTTCAAAAATATGATCAATAACGACAACGACGTTTCAGTTTTGGTAATAGTGGCATAGTTCACTATCTTTTTTGATGTTCAATTGTTTTAAAAACAAATATTTTTTAACAATGCTCAGTTCGTTTAAGTCTGTAATAACAGGTAATAAATATCCATGTGGTGTAGATTCAAGAAAAAAAAGAAAAAACATAATTAAACTCAAATACTATTTTCTGTAACAGTTCAATCCACAAGGGTATTATTAGATAGATTTTATGTCTACAATACAAAAGAAAACCAAGTAAACCACGTACACCATTATCAGGATCTTCACAATATTGTTAACAGAAATTCCCCTTCATCCTTGGCTTCGTAAGAAGTCTTCTAAATTACTTATTAATCTAGACAAGGAATGAGGGTTAAGCAAATTTCCTTGCAACACTTCTCGAGAAAGCTTTACAAATTCTAAGTAACCTTACCTTATTCTAATGCTGGCGCACTTCTTTTCGCAAAACTGTTTTACTGTATTTTTGAACTTAGTACTAATACCGGTTCGGTGTAGTTTATTCCACAAATAAGTCTCGTGTGGGAAAAGGAAAAGCAGATTTGTAATCGAGGAACACTGCATATACGGTCGTTCTTGGGTACCTAAAATGAATTTGAATGATGAAATGCAGCGAAGAAATCTCTTCTTATCAACCGATTCACGAGAGTTATCAACCAAATTCAAATCAATGTCATTGTTACCACTGGGTTATCCCTTAGCGTATGCTGACATTTGTCAAAAACATCTGGCTGTAATCAATCACCACTCTAAACTGACACCCATTATTTAAACATCGGACTTTCATTTGACTCTGCTGTTACCCCTATAAAAATATTATTTTAAACGTAACATTTCCTGCTCTTTTCAAACCTGGTATCAAAAGTAGAAGTTCCCATTTGAAAAAATGACTTTGACATTTAAATAACATTATGATTCAAATTTAAGCTCATGTTCATTGGTACCAGTAGTTGACTCCTTCTGCCCCCATCAAATTTTTCTGAACCATTTTTCTATTTATAAACGAAATTCTGAGTTATTTCCCCTAATAGATTAAAATGGTCTATCCTGTGTTCCTGGTACACAAAAAATCAGAGAGGTACACCCTTCGGGCTAAGTCGACACTTGCTTTTCTAAAAAAAATAACCTAATTTTTCTGACAGAGCGTCGTGGCATTCTGCAGGACATGGAATAAAAATTCTAGGGTATTTCATACTTTCTCAATTACAAATTATTCTTCTTCTTTTAAAAAATATGATCAATAACGACAGTGACCTTGAAACTGAATCTTCGTGAAAAATGACATAGCTTACTTCTTTATTTCGGTTTCATTGTTTTTAAAACAAAAAAGTTTTTTAACAAGGCTTGGTTCGTTTTATTTGGTCATAAATCTTTACTGGCCTCGGTTCAGGTAACCAAAGTTCTTGAAAGCTTTCTTAAATAAGCCTTGAATTTAAAAGATAACGATTGAGATCCAAACATATGTTGTACTTTGATAAGATTCCAGAATATTCATCACGTAGACTGTTAACAAAATTCTTCCTAAACGCTTAAATCAGTTTTTTCTCTAACTGGAAAAATGTGGATCTTTTAGGCTCTTGTCTTTGATTTTGATTAAAATTTTAATCGAACTCTGTGAGTCTGATCAAAATGCAGATGAATTTATTTCGGAGTGATTCCAAAATGCGTGTTACAAAAAATTTTTCTTTTAAATACACTCGGATCAAAATTTGAATTTTTGTTTTTTCAAGAAAATTAAAAAAGTTATTATAAAAATCTCATAGGATGTTTAGAAAGCAACGTTTCCCCCCTTTGTGATTTTTTTCACATCGCGTTTTGTTTGACTTAAAATTTTTATTTTCAATTGTAAAATTCTAATTCCATTTTGGGGTCAAATTATACAAGATACGTAAAAAGGCGAATCAACAAAAAATTGTTTATTCCTTATAGATATAAAAATTCGCTGTAAATCACTTTCTTATGACGCATAAGTTTAGGTATGTATTTACTGAAAATGTGCATTCTCTTTGAAAAACCAAGAGGCCGATTTGCAACCCAATCCTCCTTCTGCGCCAAAGTTTTCTATTTAGAATCTATGCACGGCAGTACACAATTTTTTCTTTCAGCATCACATTTTGTGAAAAAATTGGTCTTCCTATATAATGTTCCCTGAATATTTCTGGCCAAGCTCCCAATTATTTTTCCAGAATATCTACCCTAGAATTCTTAGATTCCAAAGATTTTGAGTTGGGCGAATTCTCTCGAGAATATGTTGAGCATTTGAGATCGAATAGATCATTTATGGATCATTTAAAAGAATTTAAAGTATAAATTATTTAAGGAAACATATATAATTATGAATACATCCCAGGTGACGAAGGTTTTGGTTTAAAATTTAATCATTTTGTAAAAATTATGTTTTCTAGATTAAAATAATTGTTTTAAGTGAAAATTTAACTCGTACACGTTGGTTTCCAAATCTACCTTCTTAAGGTGAAAATTCAAATATTTGGTTAGAAATTTGTGTATTTAAATTCACATTGTCCTCAATGATGAGAACTTAGAACAAGTTTACCAGTACGTAACGGAATTATATATGGGGAGTTTGATAGGGGTATTTAAGAGATTAAGAAGGTTATCGATAGGTAGACCTGTTTGCGTTCTCACTCTTTATATTATATAATTCTATATTTATACACATTGTGATGTACGGTTTTTATTTTGACCTTGGACGCTGGCTTCAGGGTATCTTCTCTAATTCCCGTCATGTGACGTATCTAGGTTAGGTTTGGCTTCGATGCAGCACTATACAAGAATGTGCAAAAGCGCTGACTAAAGTTTAATGTTCCTTATATTTCTAAGATATAATATAAAATATTCTTTTATTAATTATTCCATTATTTTCCCCTTATAACTAATGCATTTAGCAGCCAGAAGCGCAGCAGCAACACTAGCGGATTAGTTCACGGATGGAATCAAACTTTAGCCAGAGTTCCTATTCAAAATTCAGGTCGATCGTAACTATTCATTTTTGCTTGAAATTTTATTTTTAGTAAAAAATTAAGTCATTTTGCAAAAATTTTGTTTTCTTTGTTATTTAAAATTTATTATTTTACTGCAATTTAAACTATTCTGTTTATTCTACCTAATGGCGAACTCATTTCTGGAGTTTCTTGTCAACCTTCCAATTCTTCTGCTACGTCTCATTCTCCTGCCGAGCCTCCTCTTCGTGTCAGGTCCAGGTCTATTTCTCGCGCCGAGACATTTCTTCGTGCCAGGCGCAGGTCTCCTCCAGCCTGTGAGAGGTATAGTGTTCCACCTACCACGATTACTTATTTTGGCGGAATTGAATAAAAGCTTGACCGACTCAAATTGAAGGACTATGGGTATTAGTGATTACAAAGTTGCATTCAACATTTTCTTTGCCATTTTTCAAATTGTACGCTACTATTGGTTCAAATTTAAATTTCCTAAGTATGTCCGAGGCCAGGACGCTGTGAATAAAGAAAGAAAATTTTCTGTGGATATTGTTTAAGGAGACACTAAATCAGATTGTTTCAGAATCAATTCACATCCGATACCATTATATTGCTCAACCATGGTACATAAGAATTTTTTAAACAAAGCCTACAGACAGAACTTTGACAAAAGTTATCTTTAACTATACTTTAACTATACCTTAATTATACTTACTAATAATTACACTTAATTATATCTAAAAGAGATTTTTTTGAAAAGTTTCATTTAATCATTCCAAATGAAAAGAACAAATGTCCGAGCGCGAAGCGTGAGGTGTAATCATGTACGAGCGCAAAGCTTGAGACTCAACAGACGCGCAACCTAGGCGCGGTCAAACCTGCTAGCGAAGCGGGTGGCGTGCGTAGATTTTTTATTTTATTCTTATGTCAATTGAAATAGCGTAAAAAGTTTAAATATTTTAAAGTGAATTATTATCTCTCCCAAACAGAATTTTTCCAATACTTTCCGTCACTTGCATTCAATGCACAGAAGTCTGAGGTAAAAAATAATCGACGTGTAATTAGGAATGTTTCTTCTGTAAGTATATTTCTGTTCTGGAATTTTTTGCTTTCATCATTACTAATTACAAATGAACATCGCATATATTTATAGGCAGAAATAAATTTTTTGCTTTTTTTAGTTTTCTTGTAATAAAAGTACCAGGGAGGACTGAAAAATTGCATTTTGCATTAATATTTGTTTATTTTATACACCAGTAAAATCTTAAACTACAGCCTCAAGACTTCGACGATGACAATTGCTTGAATTAACAACTAGCTCTAGTTCCGTAGGCGTGTTTAGCGGACCGGTATTAGAGATAAGTCCCGCATGCGTTGCACATTTGGATAGAAGGTGTTCTAGATGCTCAGTGTGTGCACGACATGTTCTGCATCTATCATCTGGAATGTCTTGGCGACGACGGTATGTTGTGTGATTGCCTTTCGGAAATAAGCTTTCAATAAATTATCATGAGTTTCTAGCTGACATCTTTTAGAGTGCACTTTTGTGGAAGATGCCGTGCATTCTCTTGTCGATGAGTTTTTTGCGAAAGATTTCCTATTGTGCTTTCTTGATATGTACTTTCAGGAGTAGGTGCTCAATATGAATAATCTTTGGTGATTGTAATAAATGTAATTTTTACATTGTGGACCCGTGTCCCAAAATGACTGTGACGGCAATGGACCAACCGACGCCATTGTCATTTAACTATGAAACTTGTGTTGCCGGAAGAAATGACAGATTAATTAATACTTTAGTTGCTTGAGTGAGATACTAAATGGTGCTAAAACTCCCAACGATCTGGTCATACAATTTAAATTAAAGTAACACACTAACTCGACTATAAATGCTGAAATAGACTTACATTCGGACCTTGACTACGGTCAGCAACCAGGAAGCTACAGAGGCGTGTGTCTACCTTTTTGACACAAACATTGAAATTTGACAAGATATTTAATTAAGAAAAAGGCAATAGAAAGTAAGGGAGCATGTCTGGTAACGGCCGACGTCCTCTCGTGCTTCCTCTCATGAAAATTTTTTGTGATCGTAATTGTATCTTTAATTTTTTTCTGTCAAACCTTAGAAGCAGTGCTCTTACATTGAGCTTAGAGCAATGAATGAATTTTAGAGTGGCATCTCCGTCTATCCTCTCATGTGAGAGTCAGAACGCCACTTCTGTCAGAAGACTGAAACTAAAGATTGAGGAGAAAGATTGATAAAGAGGAGCCGCAAGGAAATAAAACAATTGCCAGTTCGGTTCCACGCAGCGTGGTTACGCACAGTCGAGATCCGAGTTTCGCGACTCGGCACTGGTCGTACGCTATTCGCTGATGTTTAAGTAGATGCGCTGACTCCTGTCGACGCTCAGATTCTCCGAGGCTGCTTGATCCTGTGTTTCCCAGCACTCTTGTACGAGCGGGAATCTAATCCACTACGCATGTGCTGGAAAACCTCCTCTTCTTGGTCCATGGCGTAATCTCCTGTATGATGTAGCAAAAAAAGATATCATCTATCTGGTACGGAATTCCGAGGTTGGCATTTGGAACTTTACAGGTTTAATTCATCACTCTGAACTTATTTTACCACTAAAGTTTTGAAAGATAAGTACTGTAATTTCTAATGTATATACAGGTCTATTTATTGCCAAACTTTCGTACAGCGTTTTTATTGACCAGCCCAGGGTCTTCGGGTATGCCATTAACTTTTTCTCGCTTCGAATTAACCATGGCGTATTTTTCTAAGCAAAACTCCTTTCCAATGTTTCCATTGTATTTCTTAACATTCTTCTTTCTTTTTCTCTTTATTTTTAGAATATTTCTAGAGATTTCAATGCAAAATACATGATCAACCTCAGAATTTTGATATTCAAGTATGCCAAAGTTTCCTTGAGAATGGTGGAGCTTTGGTAGGAAAATGTGCCTTTAAAGATACATCCATTAATGAGCAGGGTCTCCCAACATCTTGTTACACATTTCTTTGAGCTACTTTGTTTGTACATCTCTCGCCACATAGGTTTGATTGCGCAAACAATTCTATCATTTAGGATAGCTGTTAAGATTTAGTACAGCATTTTCAGACAAGTTATTGGCTTCTTATTCTTAGGGTCAACTAAGTTGTCTGTATTTAATAGTAACACTTTGGGTCGTTCCACCTACTACTCTAGATTAGGCTCTTTCGAAAAATTGTGCATTTATCTTTGGTCATTATGACAGCACTGCACATCTTATCAAAGCTATTTATGTTCTTTGCATGTTCATTCAGTAAAAGCTAGACTTTGTAGAATCCTCTTTGAAATGCCTTGACCTGTTTTGGCTTGGACGGTTGCTGGAGAGTAACTGCCTGATAGTCAGCAGCATTAACTTCTTGAGTGTATAATGACGGATTGACAGCTTGCGTGTAAACCGTCGGAACTTGGCTTAAACTTTCTGACAGATTTTACTTCGTCAATCGCACACTGAATGCAGGACGTGTACTGTCTATTCTGGCCTATCAAAATGCTGAGCTGCTGCATCCGTCTTTCAATCTTAGGATTAGCCGTTAGCTTTGTTTTACGTTTTGCATTCGTCAAAGTTCTTACTGCATTATGTCCAGAGAATTTAAAGATCAACTTTAGTAAAAATTCCCACGGAAGGGGTCATTCAGTTTAGCCAGATGCCTACTGAATGCCTGCTCGCGGTTGAACTCAGTGTCGCCCCGCTTTCTCTGTTGTCGGCTTCTTCTAGCTGCAGTTGAGTAGTCTCTCCGATTATATAACCACATTTCCAAAGTTCTTCAGTACGGTTTCGCAGACGTTGATGCGAAAAGTGCGCGAGCTCAGGGTGTTTCTCAGATCACAGAGCATGTAGTCGTGTCCTGTAACCTTCTAGCTTAGAGGACATGCTGGTATCCAGCACTCAAGCAGTGCGTCCCTGAATTGATCCGTCCACATAAAAATTATTGAGATTATGACGGTTCATCGCATTTTCGTGCGAAAGATTGTCGGAAGCCTTGACTGGTCGACTGTTTTCAACCATACTTACTAAAACTACGTTTGATTTTAGCAGTGTTTTTTTTACGATCAGCCAGGAAAAAGGGTTCTTCCATCCATGTAGAGCCCAAAACGCAAGCATAAAGCTGTATACTCTGAGAGGTTGCCCGGTATCCCAGAGTTCCTATTCAAGACACCTTACAGCCAGGTGCCAAACACATTTCTATAAGTGAGTTCGCGATGAGCTAAGCCAACTTATAAAAATGAATCTTTAGTCTCAAATTGGCTGATCACTTGAAACACTGTTCAGCTGTAACGTTTAAATTTTGAAAGAAGATTGTGCCACTCCATTAAAATCTTTTAAAACTGAAAATAAAATGTGTGATATTTTTTTCATGCATTATAACGTTATAATGCCCTTTTATTAAACGAAAGCTTATTTCCGCGAGAAAAAGATTCTCTGCAACTTTGCTGAGTCTAACTTTTGGAAATGATTAAATTAATGTCAAATATTATTACATGCCTGATTTTTTTGATTCACTCTTCAAACTTTTTGTTGGTAATTTTAGTAAACGCAAACATAAATTTTAAAAAGTAAATGCTGCGAAGTAGTACATATTTTTTTAAAAGAAAATAAGCTTCAATACAATCTTTTAATAATATAGCACTATTCACAAAGCTGTTATGCAATATATTTTATGTTTACGTGACACCAACTTTATCTTTCTTGAATCTTAAAATGAACACAAGCCTTCAGAGAGGTATCGCGAACAGTTGTAAATGCTTTAAACAATTTTCGATTATTTAAAAAAACGCAATTCGAAATAATCGCTGTATTTTCCTCGAAGTAGCCTTGGTTAATGCAAACAAATTTCTTGGACTGATTTATGAAACATAATTATCTCAGAACGATAATGGTGCCACCTTTAATAACAAAGATCAGGATTGAGACACCATATTTGTAATTTAAGGGAACACCAGACAAATCAAATATGAATAATATATATTAAATAATTTCATGTTTACATCGAAATTTTATTATTAAAGTTCAAGAGGAAGAAAAATGTGATAATTATTTGCATGATCAAACTGAAAAAAACTGAAGATCTATACATTTATTTTAAAACGTCATTATTCTATTTTCATAATGAATGTTTGTTATCTAATCAATCGGTCAATTTTTTGTAAATTTAACTTACTACATACTGACAAAATTTATTCTAATGAAAAAGATAAATTACAGGCACAACCAAATGAAATTTGAGATTTGTAGTCAAAAGACAGACCGCTTGCAAAACTGCGGATTTGAGCAATTCAGCTTGATTTTTTGTTCACAGATTACGGAAGTCAACGGCTAAAAATCATTTTGTTACATTATGTTCTGTTTAAAATTTCAATCGGGAGATATTAGCATTTATTATTATCGTGCGCAAGAGCTTTCAATGTTGCACCGACGCACGGCTGCGAAACATTTTCGCTAGAATAACGTTTAATGAAACTTTTTGAGGATTTTCCCCGAAAAATTCTTCCTCAATATTGCTGGTCCACTTTTCAATAAGTTTCTTAGTGGAATCTCTCCCCGATGCAGTGAGTCCTGCTTAGCAATTTTGCCACACTACGTTTATGATATACCAGCGTATGCTTCAAAAAATGTAATTCTCTTTCTTTTTGCAGTGTTCAGTTTACAATTTGAGTGTCTACCTAATGAAGCTCCTATTCCTGGTGCTCCTCGTCATGAACCTTCTACTTATCCTGACAGAAATTCTCCTGCCACATCTTCTCTTCCTGCCACGTTTGCTTCTCGTGTCACATCTCCTTCTCCTGCCGAGCCTTCTCTTCTTGTCAGGTCCAGAACTCCTCCAGGTCATACCAGGCTTGTGACTCCACCTACCACGATTGCTTCTGCTGGGGGAATCGAATATGGACTCAAAAATCTTGAATTTATTCGTCTTACACCCTTTGCGAATCCACGCAAGCTTTTCGAACTTCTAAAATACACTTTTTCTGCAGATAAACCAGTACGATTAATGGCACAACGGAATCACTTCATGCCGATACCAACCCAAGAACAAATTGTATTATCAACGTTCGATGGTGATGTCTTTGCATTATTGAAGACCAGTAGAAATCTGGCTGGAACATATTCATATAATACTCGTATTCGTGGTAATAGAAGAGCAAAAATAAACATGGAAAGCGGCATGATTACATTATTAACCTCAGATGAAGTGAAAGAAATTCCAGTAGGCCTAACGCATCAAATTTCGTTGAATTATAGAGTAAAGCAGATAAACCTTAATTTTTGAAACCAGTAATTAAATTTAAAACATTTTTTAATAAAATATACAATTGTTTTTCATTCGATGTTGCTTTTATATATTTGAAGTAACTCTTAATCACAAACAATAATAAAGTCAATGTATAACAATTCTTAATGCTTCAATCTTGTTACCTCCCTGACTTTTTTGCGCAAACTTTATTGGTCGCTGTAATTTATGGATTTTTAATTCTTTTGCGTTAAGGCTCTTCCTATTTTCACAAATGCCATCTCCTGGTTTCACTTAATCTTCTGACTCGATTAAAATTCGTCTGAAATAAATGTTATGTAGAGTGGAGAAACCAAATAAAGGGGCGGGAAGCAAAAACGAACGAGCACTCAAAGAAAAAGAGGCGTGGGAATGACGCGCAAAAACGCGATGATCCTTTTTCTCATTAAAGAAATTTTCTATATCTATAAAACCTTTTATAATTTTGAAATTCAAGCCACTTCAAAGGTAGAATGCTAGTAATTATATAATTGAATAAGAAATATTAAATACGAATTTCAATTGAAAAAAGTTTCAGAAGAATTTGTCTTGATTTTCTTTACCTAAAAAAGTAAAAGAATAGTAATGCTCTAAGCTATGAAAAAGTTTACCCCAGTTATCCGATGCATCATTTAAATAAATACTAAGATCACTATTTTCAAATAATCTATTCAGTTTAAAAAAAGTTTGATTATTTATAACCATTGTAGTAATATTTAGTCATAAAGAATGAATCAAGAAGTAACTAAATTTAAAAAAATACTTCCACAAAACATGAGAATCTTTCTGGGATCAACAATCATGATAGTTAAGATTTTTCTCAAATATTATTACATGCCTAATTTTTTGTTTTTATTTATTTATTTCTTAAAATGCTTAGTGATAATTGTACCAAACGAAAAATTAATTTTGAAAAAGTAAATGCTGAAAAGCAGTCGAGAAGTTTATTTTAAAAGTAACAGAAGCCTTCAGAAAGATTATCACAACAGTTGTAAATACTTTAAATAATTTGCTGTTATTTTTAACGAAACGCCATTCGAAATAATCGCTTAATGTTTTTGAAACTGGCCTTGGTGAAGGCAAATAAATTTCTTGGATTGATTTATGAAACATAAAGGTCTCAGAAGGACAAAGGTGCCACCTCTAATAACTAAGATAACCATTGAGATACCATATTTGTGTTTCAAGGGTACACTAGACTATTGACCATATAAATTGTTAACTAAATTCTTCATTAAAGCTTTTGTTAGTTTTAACTGTAATTAGAAAAGATGAAAATCCTATATAGTTTGGTAATTGCCTTGACTGTCATCCTGAATTATATTGGTGAACATAATACTATAATACCTATGTCTATCTATCTTTAAACAAATATGAACTTTTTGGCCAATTACAATATTTTCATTGAGTTTGTCCGAAATTAAGTTTATGTCATCTTTTGAGTTAAAATTGAATCCAATACTCAAATTCGCTTACGAAATCCAATGCTCAAGAAAGTGGTATAATAGGAGCCAAAATCGCAATTTTTATTATTTTGCACGATTTCCTGTTTGAAATAATGTTTATTTATGATATAGTAGTGGTTTTCCATGCAATTTTTTATGCTCTAACTTAGTTTAAGGTCAGAATTTGCTTAGTATATAAAGTGTTAAAAAAACGTTGCGTAAAAGGGTCCGAAAATCCCCGAGTCATGAAAAACATAAACGGAAATTGTTCTTCCTTGAAAATAGTAATAAAAGCTTCTCCTTTGGATTCTGTTCTAAATTGGAACAATTTTTTAATTTAAAGTGTTACGTAGAGCGATTTGGGTGAAAAGGATAATCCAACCATAACCTCGAAATTATGACAGATCGTCTGATTTCAATTGATCTTTTCACAGACCGATCATAGATGAAATACACATCAGAAAATGCAGATGGATTCGGTGAATTTCAGCTGGTTCATTTCAATAAACATTATTGGAAAACCGTTATGTCTTGATCTTATCCCAAGACTGGGTATTGATCAGCCTAAAATTAATTTTGGGTCATTCTGATGATATAGGTGTATCAAAAAGATACCTCGAGATAATTTAACTTGCCTAAATTTTAATTAATAAAATATCTAGGGATTTTTTTTGTATTTTAGAAAATGCTTTCTCTGGACCTCATCCTAAAGTTTTGTTTTATCAACGATTGAAATAAATTAGAGACTCGTTGGTGATAGGATTGTTTAAAAAATGTATTTAGACAAGATAATTTAGCTCAGAATTGCTATTCCATTTTGTTTAGAAATTATTCTATTTTCGGAATTGCTATCTCTGGATCTGTATTCCAAATGGGAATTTAATCAGCCTTTAAAATTCATTTTTTTAATACTGGTGCATCAAAAAGATATCTCGACGAAATTGCACTTGCTTGAATTTTAATTTATCAATTATTTAGAGATTTTTTTGTAGTTTAGAAAATGTTTTCCCTTGACTTCATTTCAAAATTTGGTTTGATCTACTACTAAAATGAATTAGAGACACGTTGATAATAGGAGTCTGGCAGCAATAAATGCAGAATCGATATTTTGGTCCAGCATTGTTATTACAATTTTTTCAGAAATTTTGCTTTCATTTTCTATTTTATGAGGTCTAAATGTTGAACTCATACATTGCTGGTACCTTATCAGAAAATAAAAATCTGTTAGTGTAATTCAAATCTACTCGGAATGTTGTTTTAGTGTATTTGCTTGAGTTCTCGTTTAAATTAAAATTATGGCGTTAGAAATGAAGATACCAATTCCGTAAATTTTATTTCTGATGTCATCTTTACAGTTGGATGTTGTCCTATATTTATATTTCTAAAAAAATTGAAATAAAAATTCTGGGCTAAATTATCTTATCTCAATATATCTTTTAAACAATCCTATCGCGAACGAGTCTCTAAGTTATTTTGATGGTTGATAAAACAAAATTTTATCATGAGATCCAGAGAAAACATTTTTTAAAATACAAAAAATCCCTGAATATTGTGTTAATTAAAATTCAGGTAAGTGAAATTATCTCGAGATAAATTTTAGATACACCTGTATCATCAGAATGTCTCATAATTAATTTTAGGCTGATCAGTCCCCAGTCTTGGAATAAGGTCTAGTGATAACGGTTTCACAATAATGTTTATTGAAATGAACCAGCTGAAACGCATCAAATTCATCTGCATTTCCTAATTTGTATTTCATCTATGATCGATCTGTGAAAAAAACAATGGAAATCAGCTATTAATTTCAGAAATAATGTGTCACTTATTAAAATTATTAAAGTAATGATTGTTAGATTATTATTAGGTAATTATTCTCTAAATTATCACTGCCAACACTGTCAGTAATAAAAATACAAAACCACAAAAAATTTTTTTGGTAAAGAATAATCAATCGAAAGTGTAATAAACATGCCGGTCCGATCTGTCATTATTTCGAGGTTATGGTTGGATTCAACTTATGAAAGCGCACAATATTATTACCAATTTATAGTATTTGTCACTCCGCAACCATTCGATAATGTTATTGGCAGAGGAGAAAATTGATGTTTACTTTTCAGTCCACAAGTCTCACTTCATTATTAATTAAACACTTTTATTATTTGTAATTACTACATAATATAACCTATATTTTTTTAAAACTTGTATCCATTTGAAGTTTTGAACGAAACCATGGAAATTATAATAAACTTGATCCCAAGATGCACGGACTTGATCGAATGGCCGATTCGAATGCAAATTTAAAGGCGCGAAATATGAAAAGGCCCCTGTACAACGTCTTCTTCTCTGCTGATGTGCAATTCGGGTAGCAATCAAGTTCACCATGTATGTAAGCTCTAGTGTGTCCATCCTGTATTATTAAATATTTACGAATAAAATTGGGCAAAATTGTCCCCAGACACTAGCTCACTCGGTCTGCCAAATTGAAGGCTTGAAAAAAATAGTTAATTTTTGACTTATAATAAGTTTTCAATAGTATTTTTTTAAACCATAAAGTTACATTTTAACCCTCAACAATAACATGGGGTCAAAATTACACCAACATTAACTTCAGACTAAAATATGAATAGGAGATATATAAGTATACTATATAAGTATATTCATTATGCCTTGAATGTGTAGGCAAAGGGTAAAAATACAACTTTTTCAGTTTCTCAATTTATTATACTGCACCTTTACGATTTTTTTCATTAATACACGATATTAGAAAAGTTTTCAAACCAATATTTAGCTATGAATAATAAAAATTGTGAAAGCTATGAATTTGTAAATGAAAAATTAATTTTTGTATAAATTTTAATATGTCATTTCTCAAAGGTACAAGCGATGATCATTAAACAAGACGATTAATTTTTTGTCAAATAAGGAGTGTTTCAAAACAATAGGCTTAGGACCAGAAGTTTCTAAAAGCTACCTCAAAAACCTAGAAAGGTCGATAAACTTTTTATTTAATTTGATGACGCGTAAAAGCTAAAATGTGGCGAAAATCAATAAAAGAATACATAGTAGATTATTACAGTTGAATTTGTTTTATTTAAAATCAATAATTACATTACATTGCCAATTGTTTCCCTTCTGGCGATGTCCTGCTACGAAAGGACCCTGCTGATTCTACACCCCCCCCCCCCCGGCTGCGGCTCCTGCTGAAGCTGTATACTACAGTTAAATTTAGAGTTACTATTATTATATCATAAGCCTAACATTGCATCTTCCGACGCAGAAGATTTTCAGTAATCAAGTGATTAGCCTGGAATTTATGGGGACAGCTAAGTTTACCACCTTTGGCAGGAGCACTATTTGCGTTTCCTACAACCACTTTGCAAGAGACTCTTCCAAATTTATATATGAGTTGAACGTGCGGACCAGATGCACGTGAGCTCAAGGACAATTCTTCCACCAGATGGCCTTGATGCCATTTGGGCCTGGAGAGGAGTAGTTATGCATGCATCTTCATAATTTTTTTACCTCTTGGACAATTGTAGGTGGGCATACTTTCTCCAGTGTTGTGAGGATATTGCACAGTTCTTTAAAGCCATTTACGTTCTCTGAATCTATTTTCATTGGATGCTGAACTCCGCAGGTTTCTCTCAAAAAAAGCTTTGACCTCCTCTAGTTTTCTCTCGCTGCGACCTAGACTTTTCCTAGCGTCAGATAGTGCCCGAATTCTATCAAAGGTATGCTGTCTGATGGTCAGCAGCTTTGACTTGTTCAGTGTGTGATGATGGAACCGCTGATCGCATGCAAGCTGTCGAACCTCTTTTGTTATCTTTGGAGACTTACATGTGCCAAAGCTCTTTCTGCATTATATTCGCTACAATTAATAGTACAAAGGATTGATGCTACGAAAAATTCTCAAACAGCTCGTAATCCAGTTCAACCAGTTTTTTCCGCTTGAGAAAAGCTTGGATCCTGATCTTTTTCTGAATTGCTCAGGATGGATTCGCAGACGCTGATGCGAAAAGTGCGAGATCTCTGAGTGATTCTCGCGTGTGTGTGTTTGTGGTTGGCTGCTTTGATCTATTTTCTTGTTTAGCCGCGAGTCCCAGGAAAAATTGCTTCATGCAAAAAATAATGTCAATATCCTGAACAACAAAACGAGAAAAACAGATCTTTATTCACACAACCTTATAGAGTGGAATTATCACCCGAAATAGCTAAATTTTTATTCTGAAAGGATGAATTTTATACAAATTGGTTTGAGTTTCAGCAAAGAAGAATAGTTCTCAACAGAGTTTTTCATTCTGCAAAAAATAGTTAAATTTTCAAACATGCATTACAAATTTCTGTTCAGAAGAGCAGAATCGTAAAAATACATAAATTTATTATATTCTTGTAAGCCTGGTCCATTCACCTCCATTCACAGTTAAATTTACAATTATATTTACACTTGCATTAGCACATACATTTGACTTTTGCCTAATTCTAATTAAATCTATTTCACCCCATTGCTTAGATCCAACTAACATATTTTCAAAATTAAAATTATTTCTTGAAAAAAATATCCTGCTCCTTCTTCACTCCATTAGGAAACGAACCACAAAAATTATGATTTCCGGTCAGGTGCTTTCCCAATTAAGCTATTAATGTTAAAAGTTTATTATTCATTTAAAATAAGAACCTTTATTTTTCCAATCAATGCAATACGATTTATCTGATAAGAAAAATTAACTGATATTATTGCGGAATGAATTCAGCACTTTCACTGTGATAAATACAATCCTATCGTTGTATCCTCGGATGAAAAAATTATTTTTAACGTTAGAACAAAATCTAATCTAATAAGATTCTATCCTTAGAGAATCTTGAGCAATGCGGGTTTGTTAAGCGTTCCTCTGTAACGTCACTTAAGCATTAATGTTTTTTTAGCTATGCCTTTCTCGATACCCGTGCAAATTATATTCTCCATGCTGATACAAATAAAGCATAAATGCGCGGCGATATGCTTGACTGTATTCTTCCTTGATCTTTTTAATGATGTCTTTAAAAGTTGTTCGATCCTCGTTTAGAAGCTCAACTTGCTCTCGTTCTACAATGTCTACTCGATCGTTTGCATATCTGCATGCTCTAATGTGTGCTTCTTTGTATACTGGATCGTTCGATGTGCACACATGTCTAGCAGCAACTTCATCGCGCGCTACAACAAGGGGTAAATGACGGTTCGTACCCAATTTCCAAGTTAAATCACGAGACACAGTGACTCACTCGTCTTTATTCGTGTCAAATACGAGGAATACAGGCTCCAGAAAAGCAAATAAATTGTATAGATCATGAATGAAATGTTCCATTTGCCATCCAAATACGATATTACTCCTTTTTACGAGACCTGGTGAATTGAAGAGGAGACGTTTATCACCAAATGATTTGAATTTGCGCCACTGACCTTTAAACCGAAATTCTTCAACCCGAGGCATGACACCGTTGTATGCAGGGAATAAATCCGACAAGTTCCTCGTTTCTGAACATGTTAATTCTGTTAGAAGAAACAGCAATAACTGAATTTTTATAAAATAGATACAATATACATTATAAACGTTAATTGGGGAAAAAAACAAGAGAAGGAAAAAATTAAAAACAGAAAGAAGAATAAGACAATTTTTCTTAGTCTAATGCAATTTTTAAATTTAAATATAAAATAATCTTTGAAATTCATTTCTTCACTTTGTTTATCTTCAGGCCTATTTTTTTACTTTTCGAATGGAGAAAAGGAGATAAAAGTGAATAAAAAAAGAAATATTACTTGATATTTTTTTACACGTAGTTTGAGACTTTTTTTATCACACGTTAGTTTGGCTTAATTGTAAATTTACTTGTGATCGCCCAAATAATTTAAATTTGATCGTATTCATTTATCTTCCTCCAAATTTGATTAAAAATATAATTTTTTCCAGATCCGTCAAAGTTTAGGAATTTTTATTTCAGCATTTTTAAAATTAAACAGCTTTCAATTATAACGATTTAAAGCAGTACAAATCTAAAGTTCGAACCTTTGAAACAAGGAAGTGTTTACGCTAAAAATTTAGGATGGAAAATTATGCCAATTTTCTTCAGTTCGATTGGTTTAAAAAAGTTAAGGATAATTGGATGCAGTTTTATAATTGATTGGAAGTTCCTCTGTTTCGATATAAATTAATCCTTTTCTTGGTTATATTTAAAAAATTCAAAATTAAATAATTTATTCATAAAAAAAAATTTCGAGCTGATAAATATCCTTTGATTTCCATATACAAGAAAACAGCAATGGTATGAATTTAAGGAAAACCTGCCCATATGGACGCGTGGCCTATCGCACTAGTAAAGAGGCAATCGGTGCGATTTTTTTAAAAAAATTTTTTATGCTTTACAACTAAAGACATTTGGAATTCCTCTAATCATTCTGCAGTTCTCAATTATTCACAAATAACTGGAAACGTTTAAAATATCTGAATAGCATTTAAAAGAATTTAAATTTTTACCCCTATTTTTAAAATCCAGAAAAGTGGTTTTAAAATAAAAAGTGGATTTTTCAAAGTGATTTTAATAGAATATTTCACAAAATTTTTAATTACTTTGAATTATTTCGAAAATTGTAAAAAGAACTAAAAATTAAAAGCGAATTTTTGAATATCTAAATTTAAAAAAACGTAACTTTTTCAAGAAAGCGATAAATGTCTTGTATTATTCTCTAAAATCCACATTTTTTCCACAAAAAATAAACTTCTTGGTAGAAAATTCACATATTAGGTTGAACATTTAACTTAAAACTATGAATATGATATTTTATTATCTTATATTTACCTACAAAATTAAGTAAAACGGCAAAAGTAAGCAATAGAGTACCAGCGGCAATCCGCATGTTTTAATGTAGTTGATGACAGTATGTGACATAAAACCACAGCAACTGATATTAATTGAGAGAGAAATAGAATTTAGGAAAAGATTTTTTCAAACGTACATCAGTGGGCTCTGCGTATTCCACGCAACTAATTTTTATTTGCTGATTCCTCTCCTGTGCCTCCTGCCCCCTCTCCCTTGAGGAAACACCCACACGAAGAAATTGTAAACGTTGTGTGTGGTTGGCTTCTAGTCACTATATCGCTCGACCTTCTAAATTCAGGCATCGAGAAAAAAACATAAGGGTAATTGCTGGGTTTCGCCGGGAGCAGATGATAACCTGAAAAACTGGACGCACTCCCAGCGAAGTCGGGGTCTGTGACGGAATCAATGCGAAGATTTCGCCAAAGTTGTGTGTTCTCTTTGAACACGGAGCAACACAAGGACGACCGCCTTCTGCATTTTCACCGCAAGTGTCTTAGCATTTTTTCAGACGATATTATCCAGATAAGAAGTTAAATATGGTTTTTTAAAGCAAAATCAATTTCTTCATGCATCTGAAGATGTGCTGATGAACTTTCAAGCTATACAAGAGGCAGGCGATAAGTCTATGGGAGATTTAATTGAAAGCCTTCCACTTATCAATCCAGGCCATCGGTGGGAACTGCGGGTAGGATTCTGCATCTTAACAGACAAATCTATCGATGCGTAGGTTTTTCCGATATCCTGCAAATTTAAAAAAAAAGAAACCGTCTATTTAAGAATAAACGATTTAAAATGGAGAGAATTTTCTATTGCAACAAAAAGAATTTCTGTGACGGAGATCCAATGAATATTTTTCGCCGATTAACAGAATATTTCTTTTTTGTACATCAATTATTCAAATTTTAAAATCAAATGATTCAGTTGAAATAGTTTGAAAAAGTAAAAATATCGAACTATATTATCAGATAAGGGGTTATTGGGTTAATCTAAATCCGATCTCAGAATTACAAAATTAGCTTCTGTTCACTTCCTAACCTCAAAAAACTTGTTTTCGTGTTGATTTTTTTAGGTAATAGAAAACATGTTATCGAAAAACGATACAATCTTGATCGAAAACTTTAACAAAGAATAAACATTTAGCGGTTCGAGGCGCATAGAAATTGTCTATTTCCATCAGCATCAATCCTTTTTTGTGAGTGAGGGGGGGGGGGGGGGTATAAAAAGACCTTACTACTTTGACTAAAAAAAGTTTCGGTACACTAGACAAGTTGTCTTTCTTATTTTTCAATCTTTTTCATTCATATCCAGGCACCGAATTATCACATTGGAACGCATGTTCTTCCCAACTTCCAACCGGTGTTTTTATAGATTAGGAGGAAAATGCTTCGTAATTTTTATATTGTATTTATTTCTTCAATATGTCTTTATTTTTATTCTTCTTAAAATTAATTGTCAATGATTCTAGGCTGTAAGAACTTCATTTTTAAAATATAGATGTGGCAAAATCATCGAGAATTTTGTTCTCTAGAAAATACGCTTCTACTATAAAGTCTTTTCGTTTTAGCGATAAGAATTAAAAAGCCGATCAAAATGAAAAGTCTTGTATGTTTCAAACTTTTTCATAATAAATGATTCTTTCTCTTTTCGAAAACATGATCAATGACAACGACTTTCAAACAGAACCTTCGTTAAAAGTAGGGTTAAATTGTTTTAAAAGCAAATATTTGTTAACAATGCTCGGTTCGTTTTACTCTATGATACCAGCTAACAAATATCCATGTGGTTCAGTTTTAAGAAAAAATTGTTGAAAAATTTATATAGGAAAGCAATACTCTTTTTTATAACAGTTCCAACCTCAAGGCTATTACAAGATAGATTTTATGTCTACAAGACTTAAGAAACAAATTATTTTTATCTTTAAACCTAGCAGACACCTTTAACATAATAATCAAGATAATTTTAATAGCATCACATTCTCAACAGCTTGGGTAGAGGTAGCCAAATTTTTTCAACGGATTTACTATATGTAAATATAAATATCTTAGATGTGTAAGATATTTTTAAAAAGCCTTTAATTTACAAGATAACAATTGAGATATCATTTAAAAGACTGTTAACCAAATCCTTCCTCAAGGCTTTTATTAGTTTTTTCCATATTAAGAAAAACGAGTAAGATTTATTCTCTAATCTTCACCTCGGCGGTCATCCTCAATTATATTGGTGAATATAATACTATAATATACCTGTAATTGCGTTACTTACATTTACCAGGGGCGTTAGTTGAAATTTGCCGGTTTTTTCAATAAAGAAAACACCTAATTCTCAAGGGAATTTCAAAAAAAAATTTATTCAAAGTATTGACCAGTGGATTCTACACATTTTGCCCATCTTTCAGGCAAACCATGGATACGATTCCAAAAAAACTTTTTCTCTTTCGAGGCAAACCATTCGACAAGCCATTTTTCAGGCGAAGCGCTGCCCTGCGAGTGAGAGTCCCGTCGATGCGAAAAGGTGATAGTCGAACGGGACGAGGTCTGGAGAGTACGGCGGGTGCGATAATATTTACCAATTTAATGCTTTAAGTGTGTTCTTCACCACTTAAGCGGTATGAGACGGTGCGTTGTCATGTTGTAGGATAACTTTGCCATGTCTTCGGACCCATTCTGGCCGTTTTTCAATCAACGCATAATTCAAATTGATAATTTGTTGTCTGTAGCGATCCGTATTCACCGCCTCACTAGGCTTTAATAACTTGAAGTACCAGGTGTATACATATGAAACCGGTATTGCCATCTAGCGGCCAGTAGGCACACTTGTAGGCACTGTCGGAACTTACCATTTGTGCTAATTGGCG
>NC_046660.1:25693539-25699847 GCF_010883055.1 Belonocnema kinseyi
CGCATACTTTGAATAAAATATTTGTTATCATTCTCTTGAAATAAATGTGTTTTTTTCTTGAAAAAATACCGGTTTCATATGTATACACCTGGTATACCACACCACACTGGTCCCACCAATCACAGAGCATTGTCTTACGGCCGAAGCGATTTGGCCTTGGAGTCGATGGGCCGACCCCACCAGGTGAAAGCCATGATTTTCTCCGCGGCGGGTTTTCGAAATACATCCATTTATCGTCCCCCGTGACAATTCGATGCAGAAAAGATTTCCTTTCGAACCGTTCAAGCAGAATTTCACAAATGATTTTTCGATTTTCCATTTGTCTATCGTTCAGTTGGTGTGGTACCCATTTCTCATACTTTTGGATTTTTTCCATGGCCTTAAAACTTTGGCAAATTACTCCTCTTGTCACATTTAGTGTTTGTGCCAATTATTGTTGCGATTGGGTTGGGTCTTCATCCAATAACGCCTGCAATTCCTCGTCTTCGAACTTTTTCGCTGCACCAGGATGTTCGTTGTCTGTTAATTCGAAATTTTTCACTTTCAAATTAACGAAACCATGTCTCACATGTTCCAATCACTGGAGCATGATCACCATAAGTTTCTACCAGCCATCGATGAGCTTCAACTGCTTTTTTCTTTTGATGATAAAAAGCAAAACAACGAATGCCGCAAATGCGATTTACTTAGAACGAAACTCGACATATTCACTGAGGTAAACAACTATGATGCCATATTTTGGCAGAATGGAATTGTTTATTTTTGAAGGTTATTGTCCATAGAAATGTATACATATCTCTAGCGACATCTATGAGTAAAACCGGCAAACTTCAACTAACACCCCCTGGTATGAACTTTTTGCAAATTAAAATTTTTGGTACCTAATCTTTCTTCTAAATGCTTTTTTCCTAATTACACGTGAGTCTGTCCAATGTAAACAGGAATTTTATCTGAATTTATTTCGAGGTGATTCTCGAATGTTTGTGTTACAAAAAATGGAATCAGGAGAATATTCCCCATTAATACGCAATTTTTAAGAAATTCATAACAAGAAAATACATTGAGCAAATAAACTACATACCTATTTTTAAGGGGCTATCCATAAATTAAATAACATATATAATTCTTAATTTGTTACCCTTCCCAATTTCCATGTAACAAGTTGTAACAAAATAGTCTGAACGCCCTCTTTCTGGCATATGTTACATACTTTTTTAAACATATTTTTTGCAGTGTCTTGTTAAACAGGTTTCGTTAAACGATACCTAAAACACGTAAACCATAATTCCCTTCGAGAAGCATTAAAAATTATACAATCATCATCAAATTAAAAAAATTTCCAATTTTGCATTCTAAAAACTTAAAATTTTCTATTTGAAACTTGTAAACATTTGTAGAACTTTGAATTATAAATCTATGAATTGCAAGTTCAAAGCTGATTCATTCTAAACCTGTAACATTAGAACATCTTATTGCGATATAAAATCGAAATTTTGAGGCAAAAAAAAATCACCTGAATCAATAGCATTTTCGATTGTTGGAAAATCATTCCATAAAACCCAACATTTTTCTTAATAAAAACGCAACCTGAATTAAAAACGTTTTCTTTAATTTTCAGTATATTCATTGTTAAGAACTTGTATTTACATTATTTCCCTGATAATTATTTAGATAATTGCATCTTGACAAAGCAACACTTCTTATTATTAACGTTTTAATATTAGCTCACATGAATGTTGACAAAAATTTGATAGCAATTTATAGCTTAGAATCTAAGAAATTTGCTACAACCATTTTCATAATTTTCGTTCACATTTCTGAATTTTGTTACGCATTTAAATCTGTCTTTGGCTGTCCTGAAAACTTCGTAAAACAAACCTAGGGTCCTACAGTGATGAAACTCGACGAGGAGCGGCAGAGCACCCAATTGTGACGTGGAACAGTATTTGTTTTTACGAGTTTCATGTGAATTGGTCACTTTAAACTGCAAATTAAATATACTTTTTCCAAAAAAAATTAAAATATTTACAAATATTTTTATGCAAAAGTCCAACTTCTTGTGAATTTTTGTTCTCGCGTGTTAATGACATAAAAAACTTTTTAAATGAGAAAAAAATCAGGGTTTTAAAAGGAGGAAGTTTTAAGCTATATTACAATACAAGGTTTGAGTCCGTACATAAAAAAGAACACAAATATCAACTGGTCCAAATGGCGTGGGGTCTATTAGACTAATTGTGACCACTACGTTATTTTTAGGAGGTGTAACCACTAAAACTTAAAAAAATGTAATCCTCTTTTTTCTTGCAGAGTTTAGTACACAGTTCCGTAGCCTACCTAATAGTGAACCTAGTATTGATATTCCTTGTGGTCAATCTTCTAATTCTTCTGAAAAAAGCTCTCCTGACAAAAGTTCTCCTTCCACGTCTCATTCTGCTGCCGAGAGTCCATTACGTATTAGATACTTTTGGCTAAAGAATTTAGTTGGCCACAAAATGTTGCTGTGGATTTTAAAATACGAATCTTTCTTCATACATTATTACAAAAAAATTAAAGTGATGGAAAATATATTAAGCGAAAAATCGCGGAACTGAGTCGACAAACCTCTTGAACTTAGTCTATTTTGGCCTACAATATTTAAAAGAAAGAAAAGGGCCAATTTTTTCACTGTTTATTATTGTAGCTAAATAAATTATGGATCCAACAATATCCAGTATCAAGTACATCTTTGTTAAAAGTAACATAGCTCACTTTCCTTCTTGGGGTTCAATTGCTTTAGTAATAATTTTTTATTTAACAATGCTCGGTTAACAGGTAATAATTATCTAAATAGTAAAGGCTTTAGAAAAAATTGATAAACACATTTTATTAGGAAGCAGATACTCTTTTCAATAGTATGTCTACCCACAAGGGTGTTATAAGATAAGTTTTACGTCTACAAGATTAAAAAAACAACTATCCTTGTCTTTAAACCTAGCAGTCACCTTCAAAAAAATATTCAAGACATTTTATTTTGATTGTTTTATATTTTTACTAGCTTTGGTAAGTGTGACTGAATTTCCTGAACAGATTTATGGAATATAAATATAAATGTCTCATATGAATAAGATTTTTTTTAAGAGCCTTTTATTTCTAAGATAATGATTAAGATACGATACAAAAACAATTTGATAAAACGCTTGAAAACTCATCGGATATACTGCTAACCAATATCTTCCTTTAGTCTTTAATCCGTTTTTTCCATATTTATTAAAAATGAGGATCATTTACACTCTGGTCTTTAATTTGACGGTCATCCTTAATGCTATTGGTGAATATAATACTATAATATGTATATCCAAATTAGTTTAAAAAGATACATAAACTTTCTGCAAATGAAAATTTGTTGGACGCAATCTGGATTCTAATTGTATTTTTCTAAATTACATAACTATTTATTAAGGAGGTATCCATAAATTAAGTAATGTATTTTTTCCCTAATTTTGAACCCCTCCCCATCCCCAGGTAACAAATTTCAGCAAAATAGTCTGGACCCCCTCTTCTAACATATGTTAAATTCTTTATTTAAATATTTTCAGCCACGTCTTGTTAAACAAGTTTCGTTACATGATACCCAAATCACCGACATTAAAATATTCCTTTTTTATAGAAGGAAGCATATGTTAGACATGTAGAAAATTGTAAGAATTTACAAAAAATGAATAAACACTATTACTGGTAGGGCAACTTAACCAGTTGTGGGCATTATCCGGTTGTGGGCACCCCTGCATAACTTTTGACAATGAGAAGAGTTTGCGAGAAATTAAAGTGAATTGTTGCTAAATGGTTAGTACAATGTACATTTCTATAGAAAATTCAATACATTTTGGGATTTTATTTCGGTTTGACAAAAATATTAGCACCAACGCTGCTCACTTTTTGACAGCTCTGAATTTCCCAGTTGTGGGCACCAACATTTTACAGGTTGTGGGCACCTAATTTTTTTTCGCTGAAAGCGTGTGTTTAGCTAACAAACTGTCAAATATCGGAGGTCCCCTACCTTATTATCGTAAATGACTAAAATGTAAAGATATAAAAACTTTCACACGACGATGTGGAGAAAATTTCGACAACTTTTTTGATAGCTACATGGCAGAATGCCGGCTATATTACCTGCAAACATTGGGATTTAGATGCAGACGATAAATAATTTAATTTTTATTTTCATGTTCATTTTATTTATTTCTGCTCTGAGGGCTTTTTTGCTACTTTTCGTTGCTCTTTAAGCCACTTAACGCCTTGAAAATGAATAAATTTTCTTTTCTTCATATTTAGTAGCGTTTTACTTAATATTTTCCCATTTTCCAGGGGTACTCACAACTGGTAGAAATTTTTTGTCTTTAACATTGATAACTCTATGAAAAGTTAGATATTTTTTTTTTTTGACGGAATCAAATGCATTCTCTCGCCAATAGTTACCTAAGGTCTCTAGCTTTTCATTGTTATACATGTGTCTTCCTCCACGTAGTCTAATTTGCAACAGTTCTCCGCACAAACTTACATATTTCTAAGATTCGGATAGCGCGGTGGTTGACGTTATTCCCTTCCAAAACGGTTCAGGGTTACCTCCTTCCTGAGACTTCGGGAAACATTTAAACCTAGTAATGCTGAACTTCAGAGACTCAAACAAATAATAATGAAACTGTTCTATTTCCTCATCGCACCATCCGACACTTTCCCTGAACGGAAATTGGCACCTCTAATGACCCAGCCTTATTGTCTTGCAATGAATGCTAAAATCATTAATTAAGCGATAATTCGTTTGAGATGAGGCCAGATGACCAAGCTTTTCGATTTCGTCCTGCATCTTTTTCTTTTGCAGTTGCTTTCTTTAATATTTATTAAGTAATTCGACGGATATTTCTGCTATACTTACAATCGGACCAATTATGGATATTCCCGCCACCCCTTGCGCGTGCCAACACTATCAGCCATAACAAACTCTGTCTTGGAAACAGCGTATTTTCCATTCTACCAACTTTATAAATCAAAGACAGTGTTCTGGAAAGTGTGACACTGGACAACGGAAGCACTCCCGCTTCCAGCTGTAACGCGTATTTGGGCTTGCTCATTATCAAGCTTCAATACTGATTATAGATCGGGAAAATGTCACGAAGATGAGCTTCCCAGGTTTTATTATCGATAGCGTTAGCTTTTAGGTTTCTCCAACGCTTTGCATTTTCAATTAAATAGAAAGGTACTGAATTACTCTCAACTGCTAGCTGCATTGATGCTGATTTTTCTTAAGCCCTTCGTTTATATTTTATCAACGTTTTTTATGCACGTTTGAGTTGTAAAAACTTTTCGTTGCTTAAGCCTTTGATATCCTCTTTACGCCATTTTCTTAAAAGCTTTTCCCATACTACGTTTTACCTTATGAGATTCCCCTTAAAACCACATATTATACCTGTGAACAATGTCACTGTTGTTCTAAAGCTTTTTTTCATTTCTAAGATCTCTACTGCCCCCGTTATCACATTTATCAAACTGTCATTCATGTCGTCCAAACTCAGATCTGTCCTCGCTAATTTGTGTTTTCATCTCATATGCACAATAAATTCATCAGATTTTGACCTGACAAACATTATTCTAACCATCACCGTCGCATTTACCGGCTTATGGAATGGCTTCTTTGATTGGAGAATTAATTTCCTCTCTGCTCCCTTTTTCACGTCGTACGATCGCTTGCAACTATAAGCTCCTGTATCATAAATTCAATTACCATTGTTACCCATCGCAACGCAACAAATCAAACTATGACGGGGCGTTTAGCTTTCAGTTTGCCTAGCTGATATGCGCCTGCTATGACTATTTCAGAGATTTTAAGCATAGCCTTCTGCAAAACTTCTCTTATTGTTTTAGAGAGGTTCCTGTTGCTTTCTTCGTCATCCTTCAAGTTGAAAATGATTCTATTGTTTGCTCTAGTCATACAATCGATCGGCTCCACGTTCTTGTGAATAGTGTTCACTTTCTCCGCTTAAGAATTAATCCTTTTATGATCATCCATTGCACTCTTTCGGGTACGTTGCTAATCCTTGCGAAACTCATCAAGCAAAGCTGTTAGCGTATCGATGTACTTTTTAAGCTTGTTTAACGCTTCCGCTACATCACTCTGCATGTTTCCGCTTATCTCTAGAAGACACTGCTAAGCTTAAGACGCAACGCTTATGTTTAAATTACAGTCTGTCAAGTTAAAGCGTGGGTGGCTTTACTCGCAGTCGGTAAGGTGTATCGACATGATTTTGGTGTCAAAATATTAAGAAGAGCTCCCT
>NC_046660.1:25699947-25726420 GCF_010883055.1 Belonocnema kinseyi
AAAGAGGGAGCTCTTCTTAATATTTTGACACCAAAATCATGTCGATACATCTTACCGACTGCGAGTAAAGCCACCCACGCTTTAACTTGACAGACTGTACATATCCAGCAAATAACCCTTTAAAGACACAATTCTCAACAATCTTACAAGGCACTAAGAAATTCACGACACATTTTTAAATTAGTACTAAAGGACAAGACTAGCTCTTAATCAGGGAGTCGGAACTCTATTTACTAACACGTCTGCTCGTCATCACGGTTTTAAAAGAAGTCACGACTTGCGATATCCAAATTTTAAAGTACAAAAAATTAAATTAAAAAAATATGGGCTTGTTAAGAATGACAGGACCGAAATTTCTTATATATATTAAGTAAGCTCTAAAGCTCAAATAAATTCCAGGGAGACGTTTGTTCCTTACTATTGGGGGAAGATTTCTGGCACTTTTTAGATCGATTAATTGAAAATTGGTAGGTATTTTAATTTTGTAAGTAAGCCCTTGAAGCCATCCACGTTTACATCATTAGAACATTCAAACATTTCTCGGCGTTATTACTCTCGCCTGTACACGCTCCAATAAAGGACTCGCCTTTTCAAAAATTAATGAAAAATAGGGAAATCGTGTTTCGCAAGTCCAAAATTGTTTCGGACTGTACAGGTCGCTCTCTGATTTATAAGATTAAATTGAATATTCTATTTTTAGTTCTGTTACTGTAAAAAATATAATTAGAAATTGCTAATTATTTTTCAGTTTTTAAAGTAGGTCAGCACCCTAAGTAGGCCATAAAAGGCTTTGTTACGGAAGCAAGTGTAAGATAATTGTGACAAAAAATGTGCATGAACAAGGTAGTGGAATGATATCTTAATTGTATTGAAAATAAATTATTTTAAAAAGTTATCAGCATATTGAAATCGTAAATCATTCAAGAAATTCTAAAATTTGTATTATACGTGTAAAATAAAGTTCGGTAAAGAATGGCGCTCGTAAAAGTGGCAGCTTTGATAGGTGCCAGACAAGCGTTTTCTATAATTGAGGGCTGGGGTAATCTAAAGATTTTTATTTGGAATTTCCAAACTCTTGTGTCACCGAATTTGATATTTAGAAGTTCTACAAACCCCATCAAGCTTAAAATGTATAACCCATTAGAAAAAAGATGTTTTTAGTGAATTTTGGACGAAAGAAAAAAACATTGTTTAAACATTTTTATAAACAATTTATTATTATTTTTGGCAATTTTCTCATAGAATAGATACAAAATACACTTAGAATAATACAATATAGTAAAATCTCGAATAAAGTAATAATCTCGAAATAAAAAGTGATTATATTTGTACAAAAATAAAAAGTAGTCGGTTTTCTATTAATTGTCGCGTGAGTTTATACAAAATAGATATTGTCGTTGATTTTCAATTAATTGATTTCAAAATTTCCAGCAATCTTTCTCAAATAGTGAGGAACAACTGACTTACCGAAAGTTGTTTTAACTTTAATGTCTGCTCAATACTTTTCTCCACCAAAGCTAAAACAGGTGCTTAACATCAGGTCTCCATTTGCAATTAATTATTGTTCAGCAATTGAAATTTGGATTTTTTTTCATTTTTTAGGCATCGCTAGGATAGCGAAATTCTTAAATCCTTTTTTAATTTTATCATTAAAAATATGCATCGTACTGGATACCTATAAATATGAAACAGTTCCATTTTGTCATTCTCCTCAAGCCTTTTTTTATAAATTTAATTTTTTGAACATTAAAATTTGGATATCAGAAATAAATTTGTTCTGAGTGCCATAGTGATTAAAGGAATACTAGTTGATAATCAAGTCCTTCGAGAAGAAGTTCTTTCGAAAAAAAGTATCATCCTCTTGCGTATTTCGTCTTAAATGACGTCAATACATTTTTTACACAAATAGAATATTTGGGGCAATTTTCAAAATAAAAAAAAATTATGGCGCATGTGAGCGCCTTTGAAAACGAATGAATCCATGCCCTCAACTTTATAATGCACATCACTGTTGAGGATTTAACAGCTACGTTACACTGGCTCCTCTTCCAAAATATACCTTTGTTAATTAACTAGCGCACAATTTTTTAGTGGTGGCGCATTTGAGAGCACTTGAAGTAATTTAAGATAGGTATGATAAATTTGCAAAAATTTTATCAGTTTAGAAAAATCACGACACCCCCCCCCCCATTTTGATCGCTGATAACTCGGTTATCAATGTGGCGCAAAAGTTTTTCTCGATGGTGCATATGAGCGCATTTGAAGATATTCAAGACCATGTGATTTAAATTTTGATTTTGCAAGGTGGGGGAGGGGGGTGGCGTTACGTTGCCCCCTCCTTTCTGCGTAAAAACTAATATATCTACTAAAGTTTTGTGCCGCAAAAATGTTATTCCGTGGCGTATTTGTGCGCATTTGGGGCGCAATTCAGTGGGCTATAGGAACCCCAAAAATTAAGAGTGAGGGGGGGGGGGCTGGTGTAACTGACCTAAGTTGTGCCATGTAAACATTGTAAAACTTCGAATTGTAAATCTTTGATATTAAACATATTTCAATTTTAAAAATATACTCTAGAAAATTAGGTAAGTTGAAAAGTTTTTAATTTTAAATCTTTAACATTAAAACATCTTGTTTGCGATATAAAATCTGAACATTAACGTATTAATTTATATCTTTACTTCTGATACTTGCGTAATAAAAAAAAAAAATAAAATAAGAAAAAGATTTTACACAGTTTGGACAAAAATAATGATTAATTTTTTTCTCGATTTTTTAAACCCAAAGAAAATTGGGACAGAACAAAATTTCTAGATTCACAAGATAACACACTTTCTGTGCTTATCTATATTACCAATGAAATAACCGACCTATTATCAAGCACTGTGATCACCCCCACAATATTTTTTAGACATCATGCCCCACATGTAATTTTTCAAGATTTTATTAATTTTAGTATATTCAAAGCGCTTATAAAACCAATTAATGATACACTAAATGTAAAGAAATACTTTACCTACCAGAATCTAATATTTTTATGTTTATAGTATTTCAAAATGTGTTGTCAGTGCTTAATTTCTGCCAAAGACTTTTTCATCTCTTTCCGCCAAAACAGTTTTTTCATGGTAACTCTTCTAACTCGAATTTTAAAGAAAAATTTAAACACAATTTTTATTTTATCTAAATGAAGAAAGACATTTTATGCAGAAAGCTAATGCGAAAATCATCAAACGTGGGCTTTTTTGTAATTGACACCATGCCCCACGTGGAAAGCATACCGCACTCTCCCCTGCAAATTTTTTAAAAAAAGCTGACTTGAATTAAAATTAAATTATTATTGTGTAAAAGCTCATGAGGCTACGTTATTATTTATTTTGATTTTCATTTATTAATTACATTTTACAGTAAGTTAAATTAAAGTATATATTTTAATTTCATAATTAAATGTAGGAGACCTAAGCTGAAGTGCACTAAACATTTTGAATATATACATTTCAGATGATTAGAGAATCTCAGGAAATGTCAGAGAAAACCTGACAGGGTTAGGAAATTTTCCATGAACAATCGTTGAAGGTAACTTAATTATTTTTTTAAAAATCGTAAATATTTGTTTGGAAATTAGTTTGTTTTGATTAGGGATACAAACTATTTTTTTGTATTAAATTAAAATCCTTTTTGTTAGAATATCGAATATCACGCTTTTTGTGAAAAATTCATTTTTGTTTGTTTTTGTTAAAAAGTCCACAGCTTAGTTGCAAATAAAACTAATTTGCTAAAAATTAATTTATTATTTTGATGATTCCTGCCATGATTTCTTGTGGAAAATTTACCTTTTTGATATAAATGTAATCTTTTTCGTTAAAAAATTATGTGTTTTGTAGGCATATAAACATTTATATTTTTTATTATGCATTCATTTATTTGATAGAGAAAAAGTGTTTAGTTGAACATTGTTTTTTTTTTATAATAGAAAATTCGTGTTTTCGGTTGAACATTCGATTATTTGGCCAAAATTTCATGTTACGGTTAAAAATTCATCACTGATTGAAAAAAAAAATTATTTTCATTTTAGTTAAAAATATATTGCTTAACTGAAAATTTTACTATTCCATTTTTGCTTAAAAATGTATATCTTTAGGTTAAAATTAAATCATTTTTCTAAAAACTTGCTTCTTTTTTGTTTGCAAATTTATTTTTCCAATAGCACGTTCAACTATTATATTTTTAGGTTTGTAAATTAATCTTTTTTAAATAAAAATTTATCTATTTTAGTGAAACTTCATTTTTTCTGCTGAAAAATTCGTCTTTTTTTATAACAATTGATTAATTTTTTTAGTTGAAAATTGATTTTTTAATCTGAAAAATCGTTTTTTCCACTTTTCTTTATCAAACAATTTTTTCATACAAAACTATTTTGTTGAATATTATTGTTTTTAAATAATAAATCATATACTTAATTTAAAATGAGTATCTTTTGGAAGAAAATTAATCTTTTGGGTACAAAAATTAAACTTATTGTTTGTTAAAAAATGAATTTTTTGTTTGAAGATTTATCAGTTTTGTTAAAAATTAATTTCTTTGGTTAAGCATTTATCATCGTGACATAAAAACACAACTAAAATGTGTTTCTAAATATATTTAGAAATAAAATATATTTCTAATAAACGTTATTAATCTTCCAGTTGTATGGTTAGTTTTATACCTAGAAGAATCTGGAAATTGGGAAATTCCTGCAACACTGAATGAGGCACTTTTTAGTGCAAATAATACGTTTTTTATTACTTTTACTTCTTTTAACATTTAAATTCAATGCCCTTTCCAATTTCAAGGGATAGATTTTTCTGCGAAATAAAAATAATATAAATATTATTAATACAGATATAAAACACGTTCTTTAAACCTTAATTCAAAATGCTCATAAATTCTCATTAAATGCTTAGAGTACTTCAAGGACGAACATATTCTCGAATAGCAATCATTATTAATTATTAATAAAATATACAGTATTTCTCATAAAAAGATTTTGTAACTTTATATTACAGATTTAAAATTGACCTACATGATTTTACGAGTTTCATGAGAATTGATAAACTCAAAATATAAAACAAATCTCCTTTTTCCCAAAATCGTTATAATAATATTTTTTACTTAAAACTATACTATTTTCGGAGTAAAAGGATAAATTTTTTTGTGCCTTATCTCAAAAATATAAATTTTGATCAATATTTTTGTGATAAAGGAAATTTTATTGAAGATTTATTTTCTCGCGTTTTTACAACATAATTTTTTTTTAAAGGAGATAGTATATTACTTAGCCTATCACTTGTTCCGAAAATATTGCTTAAGCCATGAAGACAGCTCTCCTGTAAGGCATGTCATTTTTTTTTTTTGGTAGAAGCCCAAAACAGAATCAATCGCATTTAACGACAGTAAAAAGAAAATGTTGCATTTAACATTCCTAAATTTTATAATATTTACATTCTCGAACATTTTGAATGATTTTTGCATCACGAAAAGAACCTGAAACAAACGAGACAAACACTGGAAATTATCGATTGTTCAAACTTACCTCGATAGACTTTTTGATTTAAAATATTTAAACGTTTTTCGTGCACTTACTCAACAGAAAAAATTCAAACTTTTTTTAAAGCAAAAAAGTTGAAATTTAATTGGTATATAAGCTTGAGTTTAATTTTATACATGATTTGTCTAAATAGTAAGTTAAAAGTCCCAATGCTTCCTGATTTAGAGCGAGTGGAAGTTTAAAAAAACGAAAATTGTATGCCATAAAAGAATCGTATTTTTCCTATAACTCGAGATTTTTGCAAATAAAAACTTTCGAAAATTAAAAGAAATCCATTTATTCTAGTAAAATATCAGTGCATTAAGAGGAATTTAAAGGATAAAAATGCTCTGCAATCCATTGTTTACTCATTATTTGTTGATAATTAGAAGGCAAAGCAAACTAAAAAATTCCAGAAAAATTACAACTTTGAAGAAATTATTTAAGAGAATATAGTTATAAACAATAATAACTTGTTTAAACAATCTTGTTCCTTAACTTCAAATCACTATTACCTCAATCTAAATGAAAAGTGGAAAATTTAAGAAAAACCTGTAACTTTCTAGCATTCTTTGGAAAAAATGTCCTCATAGATGATAAAAACTTCCTTCAAAATTACTTCTGTTGAAAAAAAATTGTCTTAAATTAATTGTCTTGACCTAAATAAAAAGATGAAAAAATTCGGAAAACCCCATGACCCTCTAAATCTATTCCAAGAGAAAATAGTTAAAAAAATTAAAAAATGGGTAAAATAATTATTTTTCTTAAATTTGATCAATTATAACAACACACGGAATGACATATCGTGTAAAAAATTTGGCACGATAACTAGAAGGCCTGCAGGAATGTGTCTCTGGTCCTAAATATTTAGATTAGTGAAAAACGTTTTTTTCTAATTACTATTTTGAAGAAATGCCGACCGTGCTGTCGTCAAACTCTGCAAGCAATTGGCAATGTTGTCAATGGGCTAGTTATGAAGTTTATATTTATCAAAGTGGGGCAAACCAAAAAAAATCGCGCACGTACATTGTGCACAAATAATGCAAAAACTAATGTTTGCACTTGAAATGCAAATAAACATCTGGTCTGACATACGTATCAGTCTGCTATTAGCTGTTTCAGAGCAGCACTAGCGCAGCGAGTAGACAATTTCGAACTTCTACGTCTATGTGGGTAAAACAGATTGCATGATTAACTACAGAGAAATTTAGAAGTCAAACTTCTGTTGTGAAGACTTAATGTGTCCGTCGATAATAATTATTTGCATAAATAAATTTTTTTCTTCCTCCAACTCTTTGCAAGGCCACAAATGATCCTTTAATATTTATTAACATTTCCGGCAAAAAATTTCCTTGTTATTTAAACTTTTATTTTTTAATATGGGTGAAAAAATATTAATCAATCCACTAGTGTACAGTATATATATATATATATTATCAAAGTGGCAGCAGCACCTCTAATGCTTAAGCCAAACACTGACCGTTGGCTCAATTCAAGCGCGCCGCTGGGTTAAGCCAAAACAGCCCGATGCGAGCGAAACTCGGGGATACGGCGCCTGAAGGTGTAGTGGTAAGTGGAGGGGGTGCTTTTTGTAGACGCATTGCTACTATTTAAATGCTGGCTTGCGGCCTCTGCTACGATCGCCCGGCCCGTAAAATTCAGCTTTGACGCATTAGGCCCATTTCTTCGTGGACGGTTACATACTCGTATCATGTTGGACCTACCAAAAAATGATTGGATTATGAAGAGGAAGTTTTAAACTAAGTGCCAGTTCAAGGTGCAAGTCGATACATAAGAAAAACGCAAATGGCGACTGGTCCAAACGGCATGGGGTCTATTCGACTCAACGTGACCACTAGGTTATTTTTAGTTAATGTGAACATCACGGATTCAAAGAAATGTAATCCTCTTTGTTTTTGCAGAGGTAAGTTCACAGTTTGAGTGTCTACCGAATGGCGAACCTATTCCCGGTGTTCCTCGTCGTGAATCTCCTAATTCTTTTGACAATAATTCTCCTTCCACGTCTCATTCTCCTGCGGAGCCTCCTCCACGTATCAGGTCCAGGTCACCAGCAGCCAGAGCCAGCTGTATGGTTCCACCTAACGCAATTTTGTTATCTGATGGAACCAGATATGAACTTAACCAACTTCAATTTATTCGGATTAGTCCTTATGAGAATCCCCGCAAGCTGTTTGAACTTCGCAGATACACTTTTCCTATGAATAAAGCGATTCAAACACTTGCAGGACGGAAACTCTTTGTGCCAATGCCAACCCAAGAACAAATTGTGTTATCAACATTCGATGGTGAGGTATTTGCAATATTGGAGAGAAGTCATATTTTTATTGGAATATATACATATGATAGTCGCAAACACCAAAAAGGACGTGCAAAAATCAACATGGAAAGTGGTATGATTTCTTTATTGACCCCAAATGAAGTAAAAGAAACTCCAGTGGGCCCCATGCGTAAAATCCAAACTTATTTTAAAGTTGAACGTTTAAACGATAGTGCTCTACATCATTAATATAATAACAAAAAATGTATGACTAAAATATAAAACTATACTTTTCAAATCTATTTGCAGAAACTTTTCAAAGTCAAAGGTCTGGGGGAGAGTAAGCTAAGCAGTCATCTTTCTTTTAAGTTGTTTTTTAATGTAAAAAAATTATAATTCAGTTTTCTTTATTTTTTATTTTCATTTTGAATGTTATTTTATTGTAATTGAATGATGATAAAAATAAAAAAGTTAAAAAAAAGAAGAAGGGAGAGAAGGGTATGTGGTTGGCTGCCTTCTCATTTTTCTTTCCTCTTTTTTTCAGGATTACAAGAGAATTTTTTTGTTTTTGTTTATTTGTTGTGGTCCAAATTTGGTCGTCGGATTCTTTTTTTTTAACAGGAGTATCCATAAATTTGATTATTGAAAGTTTAATAGGATTTTTAATTTGGATTTTAATCTAATTTAAATTTCTTAAATTTTGAATTCTTTTTTGTTAAATCTCCTTCGGCTTTCACAAACACATTCTCATCACGAATCTCCTGCCTCATACTCGAGTTTGTTCCTCCATTTGAATATCATTTTCATAAATTTATATTATTACAATTCATAACTTGCCATGGTATTAAAAAGCACGTAGTTTCATCGGCCTGTTTAAAATAATGCACATGCTTTAAAAAAACTCTTGTTATTAAAGAATGTATTGCAGCTTCTATTGTTTTTTGAAAAACTTAATTTTCTCATTTCCAATTTTATTTTTATGATTTAAAAGTTACGCATACGGTCTACATAGAAGCCTGACTGTTTTTCAACTTCTAAATTATATCCCTAACCTCAGTGACCCAGACTTTGTCAATATAATTTTCTACCGCATCGTGTTCTACATCGCAATTCAGGTGCCCTTTTGTATTTTATGGAATCAAAATTAATTTTTTTTTCATATCGTGCTAGTAGAAGTGACGCTTCATTAGTACTGTACAAAATTAAAAAATTCCAAAATTAAAATCCATAACATTGGAGAAATTCTAATTTTGAATCTTCAGCATTTCAAAGAATGGATCCAAGAATGGATCGTGCGCTCGAAAACGTGAAAAGGTATTGTGTAAACGTCTGCGATATCAAAATATCGGAAAAAGTTGAAATCTTTTATGACCCAACCATATTGTCTTGTAATAAATGTTAAGAAGCCTAAAAAGTTCGTAAATTCGTTTTAATTTAATGTGCATTATCTTTAGCAGATAAGGCTGAACGCCTAGGCGAATCTTAAGGTGAGGCCAGATGACCTAGATCTTCGATTCCATCCTGGAATCTAGGTCTTCTTGCAGCTGCTTTTGTTTATATTTATCAAGCGATCCACCGGCTCTTTCTACTCTACTTTCAATCGAATCTGTGTTTCATTCTTGCAGCATCCCAAGTTTCTCGAAAAAGTATCTCACTCCGCAAAAACAATTATGTATATGGCTGCACCTTGTCGATGTCATACAAATAATTTCGCCCCCAGACTTGGACCCGGAATAATAGCGTGCTCATTATTAAGTTCTAATACAGATTATAGATAAAGATAAGCTTCCGAGGTTTTTCTATCGACAGCGTTAGCTTTTAAGTTTCTCCAATATTTTTCATTTACAATTCAAAGGCCCGAAACAGAAAGGGCACATAAACTCATTCTGCCAACTAAGAATTGTCAGAGTATCAGCTAAGTATTGTGGGTATGGTCGTTCGAGCTGGACAATACTTAGCCGGCGGAATGAGATTATGTGCCCTTTCTGTTTGGGGTGCTTTAATTGACCAGAAGGGTACCGAAATACTCGTGACAGCTATCTGTTTGACCGCTGCCGTTTCGTAAGCCCTTCGTTTATCTCTTATCAACGTTTTATATGAGCTTTTGAGCTGAAAATGGTTTTTTTCACTTTAGCCCTTGAAATCCTTTTTAGGACATTTTTTATAAGCTTCTCCCATACTACGCTCTACTTTATGACATTTCTCGTCAAACCACATCTAATACCTGTAACCTATTTCCTCTGTCAATCTCATATGCATCGTAAATTCCTCAGCTTTCGATCTGTCAAACATTATTCTAACCATAACCGTCACTTTTTCCTGATTCTGAAATGACTCATTATAAAAGTCAGCTAAAGAAAGGACGCCAGCGAGATGATCTGACATGGCAACACTTTAAAATCCTTTTCTACAGCTATACTGTTCATAGAGAACCAGGTCAGAACAACTACCCTTCTGCCCCCTCTGGTAAAAATCGTAAACTTTGCCGGTGAGTCACTCATCGAGCTTCCGTTTAACAAGAAGAATTCCTTAAAACAACCTCCTGATCATCCACAAAGATTTTGTGTCAATTCAATTCGAGTAGATCATGCTCACTCATCTCGATGCAACAAATTTCAAAATGATAAGGCGTTTAAATTTCACTTTCTCTAGCCTATATGCGTCTGCTATGACTGCTTCAGGTATTTCAAGCAAAGCTTTCTGGAAAATAGCTGTTGTTGTGTTGATTTTTTTAGGTAATAGAAAACATGTTATCGAAAAACAATACAAGCTTGATCGAAAATTCTGACAAAGAATAAACATTTAGCGGCTCGAGGTACATAGAAATGATCTATTTCCATCCGCATGAATCTTTTCTTGTGAGTAAGGGGGGGGGGGTATAAAGAGACATTACTACTTTGACTAAAAAAAAGTATCGGTAGACCAGACAAGTCGTCTTTCTTATTTTCCAATCTTTTTCATTCATATCCAGGCTATAAAGTCTTATTGTTTTATCGATAAGAATTAAAAAACCGATAAAAATAAAAAGTCATGTTTGTTTGAAACTTTTTCATAATAAATGATTCTTTCTCTTTGCGAAAACATAATCAATGACGACAACGACTTTGAAACAGAACCTTCGTTAAAAGTAGGATCCAATTCTTTTAAAAACAAATATTTGTTAACAATGCTCGGTTCATTTTACTCTACGATACTAGCTAATAAATATCCATGTGGTTTAGGTTCAAGAAAAAATTGTTAAAAAATTTATTAGGAAAGTAATACTCTTTTTCATAATAGTTCCAACCTCAAGGCTATTATAGGATAGATTTTATGTTTACAAGACTAAAGAAACAAATTATTTTGATCTTTAAACCTGGCAGACACCTTTAACATAATAATCAAGATAATTTTAATTATTTCAAATTCTCAATAGCTTGGGTAGAGGTAGCCAAATTTCTTCAAAGGATTTATTATATGTAAATATAAATATCTAAGATGTGTAAGATATTTTTAAAAAACCAAAATTTACAAGATAACAATTGAGATATCATACATATATAATTTAATAAAACGCTAGAAAACTCATTAAAAAGACTGTTAACCAAATCCTTCCTCAAGGCTTTAATTAGTTTTTTTCATATTAAAAAAAAATGAGTAAGATTTCTTCTCTAATCTTCACCTTGGCGGTCATCCTCAATTATATTGGTGAATATAAGACTATATCTATAATTGCGTTACTTACATATTTAAACTTTCTGCAAATTAAAATTTGTGGAACCTAATCTTTCTTCTAAATGATTTTTTTCTAATTCTACATGAGTTTGTCGAAAGTAAACAGGAATTTCATCTGAATTTATTTCGAGGTGATTCTCGAATGTTTGTGTTACAAAAAATGAAATGAGGAGAATATTCCCCATAAATACGCAATTTTTAAGAAATTCATAACAAGAAAATACATTGAGTAAATAAACTACATACTTATTTTTCAAGGGGCTATCCATAAATTAAATAACATATATAATTATTAATTTGTTACCCGTCCTTCGAATTGAAAATCTTTATTGCGATATAAAATCTTTCAACCCTGAATTAAAAATCCTGACAGAAAGGAGACATATTTTTATTCTCGATTTTTTGATTCTAAAAATAAACTTGGCGCAAAATGAAATTTTAAGGTAAAAAAAATATCACCTAAATCAATAGAATTTTAGCCGAGCTTTGAGCCGAAGAGTGTTTTAGCCTGTCTGCAACCACGGATCAAACCCAATTCATTTTGATTTTCCTGGGTCAGACAACTGTTAATACCATCAGTGACGAACCTATTGGAAATACCTAGCACTGGCTCGGGTCCAGTCAAACTTTCTTATACTGCTAGTTTCGCTAGCCTGTCCGACATCTCATTGCCTTTGATGCTGCTGTGCCCAGATATTAAAAGCACAGTGACTCGGTTGTCTGCCGCTAGCTTATACAGTGCTTTAAAGTACTCCCAAACTAGTAGCGCCGTGGTCGTTGTTCTATTCAGGGCTATTATAGCAACCCTGCTGTCTGTGCAGACGAGAATGTTTCTTTCCCTGCTATACTCCTTTGCCTAATAGGCGCACTGGAGCAGATCCCTAATCTTAGATTGTCGAAATTTGGCCTAGGACCCCATCGCCATTATGTAGCCCATTCCATTCCTTCTACGATAGACACCGGATCCTGCGTTCTACTTGTCCCTGGACATGTTTAGTTTCGGCCTCCTTGCAATGACGATGACTGCCTTGATGGTGAGATAGAGGGGCCTTAAATCTATAAGTACCCTCAGAGCCATCGTAGGTGTCGACTTCGAGGCAACAGTGATGCCTCTCAGACACAGTCTCCTGATTCTTTCCAGTCGAGACTTCACAGTAGACAGCCCGACTCTGCTCCATCAGACCACCGCCGCATGTGTTAGTCTGGGGCGCAGGATCGCTGTGTAGATTCATATAAATATATCCAGTTTCAAGCCCCAGCTTTTTTTTATGATCTCGTACAAAGTTAAAGAGTCGCTACTAGCTTCTTAAACTTGTTTTCCACGTGTTTGTTTCATGACGGCTTCTTATCCATAATGACTCCTAGATATCAAGCTCGTTCTTTAAAGTCCAGTTGCTGTCCTGCCAGTTTTAATATGCTTGTAGTTTTCCACTCATAATTTCTGGTGAATACAACCGTGTCCATCTCACTCGGATTTACCGATAGTCCAGTCTTCTTGCACCACGAATATAATATACTTAGTACTTGCAGCATTGCTCTGAAGAGCACATTCAGATGCTGGCTGCGCACGATAAACAGTATATAGTCTGCATAGTCTATATTGATGTAGCCCTGTCTTGTGAGCAGATGAAGCAGTTAATTCACTACCAAGCACCTTAGTCGTAGTTAGGTTCCTTTTAACCAACATCTCTCCAAAGGTGTAGTTAAATTCTCATTAAATGCTGAGATTACTTCAAGGACGAACATATTCTCAAACAGCAATCATTATTAATTATTAATAAAATATACAGTATTTCTCATAAAAAGATTTTTTAACTTTATATTACAGATTTAAAATTGACCTAGATGATTTTACGAGTTCATGAAAATTGATAAACTCAAAATATAAAACAAATCTGCTTTTTCTAAAAATACATACCTTTTTAAAAATATTTTTTGCAATGTCCTGTTAAACAGGTTTCGTTAATTGATACCCAAAACACGTCAACTATAATTCCCTTCAAAAAGCTTAAAAAATTATACAATCATCATCAAAATTAAAGAATTTTCAATTTTACATTCTAAAAACTCAAGATTCTCACTTTCAAGAAAAGTTTTTTTGCGTTATCTCAAAAATGTAAATTTTGACCAATATTTTTGTGAAAAAGGCAATTTTATTGAAGATTTATTTTCTCGCGTTTTTACAACATTAATTTTTTTTATAGGATATAGTATGTTACTTAGCCTATCACTTGTTCCGAAAATATTGCTCAAGCCATGAAGACAGCTCTCCTGTAAGGCATGTCATTCTTTTTTTTGGTGGAAGCCCAAAATAGAATCAATCGCATTTAACGGCAGTAAAAAGAAAATGTTGCATTTATACATCCTTAAATTTTATAATGTTTACATTCTCGAACATTTTAAATGATTTTTGCATCACAAAAAGAACATGAAACAAACGAGAAAAACACTGGAAATTATCGCTTATTCAAACTTACCTCGATAGACTTTTCGATTTAAAATATTTGAAAATTTTTTGTGCATAGAAAAAATCCAAACTTTTTTTCAAAGCAAAAAAGTTGAACTTTAATTGATATATAAGCTTGAGTATGGTTTTATACATGATTCGTCTAAATTGTGAATTAAAAGTCCCGATGGTTTCTGATTCAGAGCGAGTGGAAGTTTAAAAAAAACGAAAATGGTATGCCATAAAAGAATCGTATTCTTCCTATAACTCGAGATTTCTGCAAATAAAATTTTTTGAAAATTAAAAGAAATCTAATTATTTAAGTTAAATTCAGTAAATTTAGAAGAATTAGAGTGAATTAAAAAATTCAAGATAATAGCAAAGAATAAAAAAGAATTCTGGACAGATTAATCAGAATTGAGGATTCCAACAAATATTTTCAAATATCTTAAAATCGTTGAAACCCTTCTAAATTCTAACCAAGAAAAGCGATTAATGACTACAAAACAATTCAAAAGAATCCAAATAATTTTGAATTTTTTATACTAAAAAAATCCATGTATTCTAGTAAAATATCACTGAATTAAGAGGAATTTAATGGATAAAAATGCTCTGTATTACGTCGTTCACTCATTTTTTGTTTATAACTAGAAGGCAGAGCAAACTAAAAAATTCCAGAAAAACTTTAACTTTGAAGAAATTATTTAAAAAAATATAGTTATAAACAATAATAACTTAGTTAAATAATTTCGTTTCTTAACTTCAAATCATTATTACCTCAATCTAAATGAAAAGTTGATCAAAAGTGGAAATTTTAAGAAAAACCTGTAACTTCCTAGCATTCTTTTGAAAAAATATCGTTATAGATGATACAAAATTCTTTCAAAATTACTTCTGATGAAAAAAATTGTCTTCAATTAATTGCCTTGACCTAAATAAAAACTTGAAAAAATTCGGAAAACCCCGTGACTCTCTAAATCTATTCTAAAAGAAAATCGTTAATAAAATTAAAGAATGGTTTAAATAATTATTTTTGTTAAATTTTGTCAATTATCACAACACTCTAAGTGCGAACTAGACAAAATGTGAAAAATTAAGAAAGCCCGCAACTTTCTAGCATTATTTAAACCGATTGTTATTAAAAATAATAATCGCATTGTTTGAACAATCTTGTTTCTTAATCTAAAATTAGTATAACCTCAATATGAATAGAAAGTGGATAAAAAGTGGTAAAATTTAAGATAAAAAACCTGATTTCTGTTAAATTTAATCGATTATTCCCTCGATCTAGCTGGAAAGTTGAAAAAGAGATCTATTCTAAGAGAAAATTGCTAAAATGTATAAAAACTGGTTTGAACAGTTTATGAAAACATATTATTATTATTTGTTGTGCATGAAAATTCAGGAAACAAACATATTATATTATATTAACATATTATAAACATATTATTATTAGTTATGCATGCAAATTCAGGAAACAAATTTCCAAAGCATTTTTGGAGCATCTAGTATCTAATCATGTATCCACTAGTGTACAGTATATCTATATTATTAAACTGGCAGGAGCACCCAGTTATATATAGGTAAACAGGAGAGAGATAAGTTTTGCCTCAACACGGGCGAAAAATAAGAGGGGCCCTCCAATGCTTGAGCCAAACACTGACCGTTGGCTCAATTCAAGCGCGCCGCTGGGTTAAGCCAAAACAGCCCGATGCGAGCGAAACTCGGGGATACGGCGCCTGAAGGTGTAGTGGTAAGTGGAGGGGTTGCTTTTTGTAGACGCATTGCTACTATTTAAATGCTGGCTTGCGGCCTCTATTACGATCACCTGGCCCGTAAAATTCAGCTTTAACGTATTAGGCCCCTTTCTTCGTGAACGGTTACATACTCGTATCATGTTGGATCTACCAAAAAATGATTGGATTATGAAGAGGAAGTTTTAAACTAAGTGCCAGTTCAAGGTGGAAGTCGATACATAAGAAAAACGCAAATTGCGACTGGTCCAAACGGCATGGGGTCTATTAGACTCAACGTGACCATTAGGTTATTTTTAGTTATGGTGACCACCAGGGGTTCAAAGGAATGTAATTCTCTTTGTTTTTGCAGAGTTCAGTTCACAGTTTGACTGTCTACCGAATGGCGAACCTATTCCCGGTGTTGCTCGTCGTGAATCTCCTAATTCTTTTGACAATAATTCTCCTTCCACGTCTCATTCTCCTGCGGAGCCACCTCCACGCATCAGGTCCAGGTCAACAGCAGCCAGAGCCAGCTGTATGGTGCCACCTAGCGCAATTTTGTTATCTGATGGACCTACATATGAACTTGACGAACTTCAATTTATTCGCATTACTCCCTATAAGAATCCCCGCAGCTGTTTGAACTTCGCAGATACACTTTTCCTACGAATAAACTAATTCAAATACTCGTAAGTTGGAAAGTGTTTGGGCCGATGCCAACCCAAGAACAAATTGTGTTATCAACATTCGATGGTGAGGTATTTGCAATATTGGAGAGAAGTCATGTTTTTATTGGAATATATACGTATGATAGTCGCAAACACCAAAAAGGACGTGCAAAAATCAACATGGAAAGTGGAATGATTTCTTTATTGACCCCAAATGAAGTAAAAGAAACTCCAGTGGGCCCCATGCGTAAAATCCGAACTTATTTTAAAGTTGAACGTTTAAACGATAGTACTTCACATCAATAATGCAATCACAAAAAATGTATGACTAAAATATAAAAGCATTCGTAATCTCATGAATGCCTACAATAAAACACATAACTCATAATTATAAATATTAATAAAGCTAATGTCATACGATTGTCAATGTTTCAACCCTTGCGCTTTTCAAATCTATTTACAGAAACCTTTCAAGTTAAATGTCTGGGGGAGAGTAGGCTAAGCAGTCATCTTTTTTTAAGTCGTTTTTTAATGCAACTCGCTTCGCTCCCAAGTTTGAGAGCGCCTACGGTGCGCGACTATTGGTTCTCGCGCTTTCCGCTTAATAATGTATTAACCTTGCGCTACGCGATCAGTCTTTGTATGACGTCTACACTTGTGCGCAGACCTTTTAAAACTAAAGGTCAAAGCATCCAAAACAGTAATTGGTGCTTGTAAATTATTTTTTTATGCAAGCTCCTGTTTAAAAAAAACAAGAATCTAAGGACCAAATTTGGACCACAATGAATAAACAAAAACAAAATAATTCTATTGTGATCTAAAAAAAAGAGGGAAAAAAATGAGAAGGCAGCCAACCACTTGCCTCTCTTCTTCTTTCTTTCGTTTTTTTACTTTTATCAACATCCAATCACAATAAAATGACACTCAAAATGAAAAATAAAGAGAGAGCACCTGTTCGTGGGTGCTGTCAATTTCTACCATTTAAATTGTTCTTGCCTTGATAAAGGTAGTGTACAAATACCGAAACGATGGTAATGCAATTTTACTCGAGTTTGTTCCTCCATTTGTATATCATTTTTATAAATTTACAATAATAAAATTCATAACTTGCCATGGATTTAAAAAGCACGTAGTTTCATCGGTCCATTTAAAATAATGCGGATGCTTTAAAAAAGGACTTTTTTATTAATGAATGTATTGCAGCTTCTGCAGTTTTTTGAAAAACTGAATTTTCTCATTTCCAATTATATTTTTATGATTTAAGAGTTACACATACGGTTTACACAGAAGCCTGACTGTTTTTTAACTTCTAAATTATATCCCTAACCTCAGTGACCCAGACTTTGTCAATATAATTTTCTACTGCATCGTGTTCTACATCGCAGTTGAGGTGCCCTATTGTATTATCTCCTAAAAAATTACAAAAAGAGTTTCTCCAAACGACTAGCGTTGAGAGTCTAGTCACAACAACAGTCCAACGAAACTCGCGATTAAGAAGGTGGGATGGGGGGGGGGGGGGGGGGGGGGGGGGGGGGTCGGCAGCGTTGTGTTAGATGGGGAAGATTAATATGTTTGAGAATCTTTTAAGTATTGTAAAATTGTTGAATAGAAAAATGTAATTTATGGATTTTTCATTATTTTTTATGTAGTCAAAATAAATTTTTTTTTCATATCGTGCATTGTTTGGCTTAAAATTTTCAATTTTGTTCGTTTTTTTTTAAATTTTGTAAATTCTACAGCTCTGGTAATTTTTCCTTTGAGAAAAATAGTAATTAAGATAAATTGTTTACCTTTTTAAACAGTATTAAAATCCATACAAAAAATTCTTGAATTTTGAAAAAAGTGGTCTCCAAAATATTCAAAATGCGCTAAGAAAAGAACCAATTTTTTAAATGTTGATTAATGTAGTCAACTAAATTCTCGATCTAACAAAGCCTAATAGCCTCCAAAATTTACAATGGAATTATATAATGTAATGTTTATTGTGGAGAGCCCTGTTTTAATGAAATGCACAATAAATAATTTTAGTGAACGATTTTACAAAACCTACAAAATAGCTCTAGTAGTTATCAAAATTCTCAATATTTCAAAAATTGTTACGATTTTAAATAAAATTGAAAAATAAAACTACTTCAATATGTCTTGAAAGATAACCGCATCTCAAATTTTCTTAATGTGTACTTGTAATTTTAAAAACCCCAAGTAATTTTATACATTCCCTGTTGATTACACTCCTCTGCAAAAGCATGCAATTGTTCCTGAAAGTTATGCCACTTCAAATCATTTCTAAACTGTATTTCAACACTTTTTTAATGATATTAACATCAGCTGCCAAAATTTTGTAAACAAACCATACCGTAGAATATCTGAGATCTCCGATTATCCCTAAAAAAGGCGAATTTGGAATCGTGCATTTTCGGCTTACACAGGAACTTGCAGTGTTAATCATGTACTGGGGTTCAGACGAAGCGGCCGGATGAGAACGGAGCTCCCGGATACACTGCCTAAATGTGTAGTGGTAAGTGGAGGGGGCCTTTTCGTAGACGCAGCTATACTATTCAAATGTTGGGTTGTCGCCTCCGCTATGGTCGCCACTCCTATAAAATTCGGCTTTGACGCCTTAGATCCCTTTTTTGAGGATAGTCACATATAATGTTGGAGCTAGAAAACAAATATTATTCTATGACAGAGAGGATGTTTTAAAGTAAACTCTAGTTCAAAGTTTAAGTCGATACATAAAAAAGAACCCAAATAGCGACTGGTACAAACGGTGTAGGGTCTATTAGACCCAGTGTTGCGACTAGGTTATTTTTAGGCCGTGTAAAGAATAGGGCTTGAAAGAAATGTTCTTCTCTTTCTTCTTGCACAGTTAAGTTCACAGTTTGAGTGTCTAGCGAATGGCGAACCTATTCCCAGTGTTCTTCGTCGTGAGTCTTGTAATTCTCATGACAAAAATTCTCCTTCCGCGTCTCATTCTCTAGCAGAGCCTCCTCCTCGTATCAGGTCAAAGTCAGCACCAGCCAACTTCAGCTGCATGGTGCCACTTAGCGTAATTTTTTTCAGATAAAACTACACATTAACTTTACCAACTACAATTTATTCGGATTATTCCCCATATGAATCCAAAGAGGCTATTTGAACTTTGAAGATACACTTTTCCTACGAATAAACTAATTCAAATACTCTCAGGACGCAAAGTCCTTGTGCCCATGACAACATAGTGGCATAGTTCTTAGTTTAGGTAATAGTGACATAGACACCTTTTAAATAATATGGAAGACATTTTATGTTAATTGTTTTAAACTATTACTAGCCTCGGTAGAGGTGATCAAATTTCTTGAACTTATTTATAAGATCTGAATCTAAATATCTCAGATGTATAAGCTTTTTGTAATGAAGCTTTAATTTCCAAGATGAAGATTGAGATACGATACACACCTAATTTAATAGAAAAATAGAAAACTTATTACCAATGTGTTAAACAAATTCTACCTTGATGCTTCAATCAGTTCTTTCCATTAAAAAAAATAGGGATCACATATACTCTGGTCTTCACTTTGATGGTCACCCTTAACTCTGTTGGTGAATATAAGAATATAATATATCTACATTTACTTTGATATTATGAATCAACTTTCTGCAAATCAAAATTTGTCGGACGTAATCTACATTCTAGTTGCTTTTTTCCAAATTATACGTGAGGTTTTTCGAAATGAACACGAATTTATTCAAATTTTATTTCTAGACGATCCTAGAACATGTGTGTTACAAAAATTCGAATAAGTAACATATTCCCCATCGATGCAGCATTTTTCAGAAGTTCAGAACGAGAAAATACATTATGTAACTAAACTAATAATCTGTTTATTAAGGGGCTATCCATAAATTAGATAATATTTTTTTCTTCAAATTTTCAATACCTTACCATCCTCATGCAGCAAGTTTAAACAAAGTAGTCTGGACGCCTTTTTCGGGCATAAGCTACATACTTTTTTTATATGTTGACAACCATGTCTTGTTACACAAGTTTTGTTACTTGATACTCGAAACACCTAAATTACCATTCCTTTTTTATATATTGAAACATATGTTAGACATGTAGACAATTAGAAGAATTGACAAAGAATTAATAAACAACTTTACTCGTACTATTTGAAATTGAAGAATTTTTAACTGAAAATCCATAGAATTAAAAAATTACCATTTTTAATCTTAGGATTACTATTCTTCGCACATTCTTACAAATTTCTTGCTTTCTTATAGCGCGTTCGTTGATATTATTCCCTTCCAAAACGCTTCCGGGTAATGTCTGTATTTTTGCACATTGCTTTCTTTTATATTTATTAAGTTATTTCTCAGATCATTCTATTATACTTTCAAGCGAAGCTATGATCAATCTTTGCAGAATCCCGCTTCTTAATCGAAGACAGTGTTATGGAAACATGACAACGGAGCACTTCAGCTTCCAAGTGTACCGCGTTTTTAAGCGTGCAAGAAGGCAGATGGAAAAACTTTTAAAATATAAAGCTGCACCTTCTCCATATCAGCCTAATAATTTTGCACCCGCGCCCCTATTGGGACCTCGTATTTGAGCATGCTAATTAGCAGGCTATGATACAGAGTATCGTACGTTGACCATGAATCTGGATTGAAATTGTTAATTATTCCCAAGGTGGCTCTTAGCTCTGAATTAGCCGAATTTCAAACTTTCACCTAGCGTTAAAGTACGTACAAGAATTTTAATAGTGTTGCGTCGATTTTTTTTCCTCAAATTGAAATGAAAAATTTTATCGACTAAAGTATTTCCACCTTTTCGGAATATCAAAATTTTTGTTTTCTCCGTGTTCACTTTTAATCTGTTATATATACAATATAAGCATAGTGCTTCCAATTTTTTGGCTAGTTCCACCAGGGTGTCTGATAGGAGCACCAAGTAAACCACGTACACCATTATCAGGATTTTCACAATACTGTTAACAGAAATTCCCCTTCATCCTTGGCTTCATAAGAATTCTTTTAAATCACTTATTAATCTAGAAAAGGAATGAGGGCTAAGCACTTTTCCTTGCAACACTCCTTGAGAAACCTTTACCAGTTCTATGCAGCCTTCCCTTATTCTAATGCTGGCGCACTCCTTTTCGCAAAAGTGTTTTACTGTATTTTTGAACTTAGTAATAATACCCGTTCGGTGTAGTTTATGCCTCAAATAAATCGCGTGTGGCGAAAGGAAAAGCAGATTTGAAATCGACGAACACTGCATACACAGCCGTTCTTGGGTACCTAAGATGAATTTTAATGATGTGTGACAGGGTAAATTTTATTTACCTGTCACTTTTAAAAGGGGATTCATTTAATGATTCGCGAACGACATGACCACGACCAAGAACGGAAGTCTCGACCACAGGGCACTCATCAAAAATTGTTAACTGTTTATTTATACCTTCCGAACGTTTGTTGCATGGCTTATCCACCACCTTCAAATCTCCGAAAACGATAACACCACCACGGACTTAAGGGATGAGCTGTCACTTCCAAGTGTTTGCCAAATTTACTAACGACCAGGGTGAATAACTTATCATCGACAACATTTCCGCCATCAGTTATAGATTTTTTGAATTTTCCCGCACGAAAAATAGAGTTACGGTGAATTACCGGAGTTTCGGATATTTTTCATTGTAGTTTCACGGAAATTCATAATCCACGTTCAGGCCAGGATTGTACTATCATTTACATCGTCAAAATAGTAGTAGATTAATGGAAACTATAGTTTTGTTCTATGTAGTCCCTCCAGGTGGCGCGCTACCGAGTGAGGCTCCGGGAGGTTCACGTCAAGTTTAGGTTATCCACGTGCTAGCAGTAAATAACGTATATTTAGCCTTCCGCACATTCGCTTAGGTCATAGATTTTGGCCATGGGCCTGTGAATGTAGTTCTTTGATTTCAATGGTTATGCTGCTCACGCTTGATTTGAATTTTCCCGCGCGAAACCGAGGCTGGCAAACTTCCGAGACTTATGAAACTCGCCTCTGCGAGATTCACGATAATTGGAATCGGGGTTTTAGTGAGGACCTTTCCTTGATTTGTTTGGATGAATGGCACTAGGTTGTCGAAAATAATTTCTAGTTTAGTTAATAGATATTTAGTAAAACTATCATTTTAAAGTCAGTTTAAGATTTAGCTCATAAAACAACGGTCTTAATAGTACTTTTATAAGTATGTCAAAACCCAACGAAAATTTCACGGAAATCAAGCATACTTTTATTAAATGATTAATTTTTAGTTCTAAAATTTTGTCGATTGTGACGCTGTTACTCGGGGTTTGTCAGTTCCTATGTTCAGCGAAACATAAATTCTTGAAATAAGTCAAAGATTCCTCCGTAAGCGTTAATTTAGTTTAATTTAATTTAATTTAATTTAATTTGCTTTGATTTTATTAATTTGATTTAGCTTAATTTAATTTGATTTGATTTGATTTAATTTAGTTTAACCTAATCTAGTCTTTGTTTAATTATTAATAATTTTTAATAAACCTTATGTAGTGATATGCATGTAAAATTCATATTAATTCTTTTGTTATTTCAAATTTTCCCGCCTATTGCTAAAACTCAGAAACTTTGACATATTTCAAGAATCACTTTACTTCCGGGCCGTTTTGTTTTGGAAACTGGAGAAACTCACTTACTACTAATAGTTATTGTGGATTGTACTGTTATTTAACAATTTATTTATAAAATAATTGTAGGATTGACTCTTAGACGGTAAGGATCAGTAGTTCCGAGTTTCTCTGGTAGTGCGTTGCGGCTTTTGAAAATGTAGATTGGCTTCGCCCGCGAGGTGTCAAGGTAAACCTTTTTGATAATTCGGCAAGCGACGCAATGATGTAGTTTGACTCTTGGCCCATTGCCTCGCTTGACCTCGTTGTACTCATTTATTTTGTTTTATATTATTGAGCGTAATTAGAGTCAGCGAGTATCGGTTTTCTTTTAAAATGTTGTGTTTTTCTCCTTTCTTGTATCGCGATGAAATCGACCACGTGGTTCCAACCTAACCTCTTCTCGTGGTCGTGAGTTTATGAGTTAAAAATTGTTTTGACCTGGTTCTGAGTGCGGATTCCTGTATCACTAATAATCATCCACTAATAAATTACCTAAGAATTTCAAGTGTTCATATAAATTTGGCCGTTGCCGTCCTTAAGAGCCACCTTCTTGAGATTTTCCAGACTTCCTCCTGAGATCTTCCTGACTCCTTTCCCCTGTTTTCTCCCCTCGTTTTCAGGTTCTAGCGAATTGTCTGTTCACTTTATTTTGCCGGGCTAATTTTGTAAATTTTTATAGGGCCTGGCTGGTGCCCACATCATCACTTACATAACCGTCATCTATTCTTGATATACGTATATGGGTACGTGTATAAGCACCTTTGCATATACGTATAATTGATCATACAATCTGCCATTTTGAAGGGTGAAATAAACCACCCTTACAGATGAAATGCAGCGAAAAAAGCTCTTCTAATCAACCCCAGGCTCTTGTAAAGCCCGATTTAAACTTCAGAATTACATTGTTTTCCTCTTTCCAAATTATAAGTCTTTCTGAAAGAATTTGCGTAAAAAATTTGGAGATGCGATTCACGAGAGTTATCAACCAACTTTAAATCAAAGTCACTGTTACCAGTGGGTTATCCCTTAGCGTGAGCTAAATTTTGTCAAAAGATTTCGCTCTTACCAACCACCATTCTAAGCTAACACCCATTATTTAAGCATTGGAAATTTGACCTTCATTTGACTCTGCTCTACCCCCTATAAAAATATTATTTTTGACGTAACATTTCCTGCTCTTTTCAAACCTGGCCTCAAAAGGAGGGGTTCCTATTTGAAAAAATCACTTTGACATTGAAATAACATTATGATTCGAATTCAAGCTCATGGTCATTGGTACCAGTAATTGACTCCTTCTGCCCCCATTAACTTTTTCTGAAACATTTTTCTATTTATAAACAAAATTCTGAGTTATTTCCCCTAATAGATTAAAATGGTTCATCCTGTGTTACTGGTAAACGAAAAATCAGAGTAGTCCACCCTTCGCGCTAAGCCAACACTTGCTTTTTTAAAGAAAATAACCTAATTTTCCTGACAGAGCGTCGTGGCATTCTGCAAGACATGGAATAAAAATTCCAGGGTATTTCATACTTTCTTCATTACCAATAATTCTTCCTCTTTTAAAAAATACGATCAATAACGACAGTGACCTTGAAACTGAATCTTCGTAAAAAGTGACATAGCTTACTTCTTTGTTTTGATTTAATTATTTTTAAAACAAATATTTTTTAACAAGGCTTGGTTCGTTTTATTTGGTTATAAATCTTTACTGGCCTATTAATTTTGTTTGTACTTGAATATAATAATAATCATTATTTTTAAAATTATACATCAGATATATGTATTAAATTAGTTAATTTTTATTGATGAGTTTCAGTTTTAAAATAGGAAGGGATATTAATTACGTGTATCATAGATTAGAGAAAACCTCAAATTCTAAAATATAAAATTAACTTACATCTGACTTTAATCTTCTATTTAATTTACGAAAAAGTAATTTTATTGCCAAATAATGAATGGCAATTGTATTTTAACAGCAAGTTAAAGTTAGTCATTTTCAGTATTTTCATAGGCTTATTAAAATCGCTGCTTTGAATTTTTTAAATTAAACTTATCGCATAAGGTTCACTTTTATTCAAACATTTCATCCCCCTAAAAATATGTCGTTAGCCCCAAGCCCTTTTATGTAGAAATATACATTTTTTAAATAGCTAAAGAGGTTCCTAGTTTTAGGCTTGGTTAACCAAAGTATTGACTAACTTGAAGTGGTTTGGATATTTTAAAATTCAATTTTCAGGCGGATAAAATGAGGGCCTAATTTACATTAAATTTAAATCCTGATTTTTTAAATTTGTTCTCTGACTCATTCATTCGCAAAAACGAACAAAAAGATCAAATTCACAATTGTATTATTTGTTTTTAGATTTTGTTTTTATTATTAATAAGCACCTATCATTTAGTTTTTAAAAGAAATTTCGAAGAGAATTTAAAATTCGTAATTTTGCCTGCAATGAAAAAAAAAGATTAAAGTCTAACTTTTCAATTTCGTATTACATTCTTATTTTAAATATTATTTCTTTATGGATCCCATTATTTATTTTTTATCATTACCACACTTCAAATTTATCTTAAGCTTTTTTTATTAATTTTTAGAGTCGATTACACTACAATTAATGATCTTTGAGACATTTTTTTATTATTTAACTTTTTTCCATCCTTATCTTTCTAAGATATAATATAAAATATTCTTTTATTAATTATTTCCTTATTTTCCCTTATAACTAATGCATTTAGCAGCCAGAAACGCAGCAGCAACACTAGCGGATTAGTTCACGGCTGGAATCAGTGTGTTATTTCTAAATCTTCGTTACAGTGGTTAAAAATTAAAAAATTTTGTTGTTGTTGAAGATTTATCGTGTTAGTTAGAAATTCACTTAACTTTTCAATTTTTTTTTAATTTACCTTTTTTGACCGGAAAGTGATCGTATTGTTAAAAAGTTATATATTTTAAAGGAAGTTTAACTATTCTATTTGTTGTTAGGCATTAATTTCTTTGGTTGAGAAAAACTATTTGGTTAAAAATTCGTTTCTATTTTTGTTGATAGAAAATTTATATTTTGATTTGAAAATTCCAATATTTAACAAAAATGTATAATTTTGGTTGAAAATTCAGTAATGTGATTGCAAATTAATTTCGTTTGCTGAAAATTTGTTTCTTCTTAGTTAAAAATTAATCTTTTAACTGAAGATGTAGCTATTCATTTTTCCTTGAATTTTATTTTCAGTTAAAAATTAATTCATTTTGCAAAAAATTCGGTTTCTTTGTTATTTAAAATTTACTATTGTTTTGCAGTTTGAACTATTCTGTTTTTTATTTGTAAAGGGGGAGGGTCGGTAAGGCCGGTTATTGGCCTAATTTATTTTTGGACCAAAAAATCTGAAAAAATCATGGTAGTATCTTATAAGTATCCCGAGTCG
>NC_046660.1:25726520-25781932 GCF_010883055.1 Belonocnema kinseyi
CTGACGTCCTTTGACTTTTATCGCGTCAGGTTCAAGGTCATTGGAAGGTCAAATCGAGAGAAAACGGTAAAAAAAAGGTTCAAGGTCATGACCTTGAACCCGAAGCGATAGAGTTCAACGGATGCCAGATTCGTAATTAGCGACTCCAAAAACCTATAACGTATTTTTTTGGATTTATTTACCGTTTTCTCTCGATTTGACCTTCCAATGACCTTGAACCTGACGCAAGATTTGTATTTGGCGACCCCGAAAACCATAGTAAACCCGAGCTAACCTCAGAATACATGTTTAAGAGTATCAAATCTCTCGAAACTACAGTTGGTGGGTAGTGGTGTTTCCTATATTTGTAGGGGGGTGGGGGTGGCTGGGTGGTGAAGGGTAGTCCGTTTAGCGTGAAATCGACTCGGGATACTTATAAGATACTACCATGATTTTTTCAGATTTTTTGGTCCAAAAATAAATTAGGCCAAAAACCGGCCTTACCGACCCTCCCCCTTTATCATTGTTATTTGAAAATTTATATTTTTCTTGAAAATGCATCTTGTTTGGAAGAAATTGGAACTCTTCGGTTCAAAATTAAAGTATTTTGTTTAGAATTTATTTTGGATCGAAAATTCATTGTTTTAACTTAACCCATACTTAACACACAATTCGAAATAATCGCTTTATTTTTCTCAAAGTAGCCTTGGTCAAAGCAAACAATTTTTTTAAACTGATTTATGAAACATAATGATCTCAGAGCGATAATGGTAACACCTTTAATAACAAAGATCAGGATGGAGACACCATATTTGTAATTTATGGGAACACCAGACTATTCAACACACAAACTGTGAAGTAAATCCTTCATTAAAGCATTTGTTATTCTTTTTCTACAACTAAAAACGATGAGAAACGTTTATACTTTTGCCTTTACCTTGACGGTCATCAAGAATTATATTTGTAAATATAATACAATAATACCTATACCTATCGTATCTTTAAACAAATCTGAAGTGTTCCGTCCATTACAATTTATTTATTTGAGTTTGTTCGAGATTGATAGAAATTTAATCCAAACGAGGTCTGGGGGATTCCCGACGGTCTGTGTTACAAAAAACAAATTTCCCCAAATATTCCCTATTGATACCGAATTTTTCTGAAATTAAAAACCAGAATCTCCCCTCCCAGATATGTTACGAACTTTTTCCAAGTATTCTTAAACGTGTCTAATTAAATAGAATTTTGCTATTTACTACTTTAGACACCTGGATTATCAATAGTTTTGTTATAAAGAAAAAACATATGTTAAGTATGTAAAACAAAATTTTCAGAGGATCATTTGTAACTATAAAGGTTTCAAATTAATGTACCCTCTAATGTGAATTTTAATTATAAAGAAATTATAACTTGCAAGTAGTTAAAATTATGACATTTTAAAGTGTATATCTTCACAATTTTAGAACTTTAAATTGTAGATTTCTAAAATTGAAAAGTTTCAGATTTTAAACGGTTACGTTTAAAAATTTCAAAATTAGACTGTTCAAAAAGAAATATTAGAAAATCTGACCTGAAACTCTGTTTTAAAAATTAAATTAATAACTGGCCTCAAATAACACCTATAAAAATACACCGAACTCTCGCGTTTAGTCACCCCGTTCTCAGCCTTTCTAGAACTGCTGGCTCCCTCAGTTTCTCAGGGGAGCAGAGCGAGAGCAGTTGCGATATTATATATATATATATATATTCCCATAGAAACAAGTCAGGCGGCGCTCACTGTTAACCTTTCGATCCCCCCGAAACAAGTTCAAAGCTATTTGAAGACAACCCCCGACACTGGACTGAAAGCGAGAGTTTGGTGTATATGATTTTCTATTTAACTTCAAGGAAAAAAAATATAAAATTCAAAAATATTAAAAATCAAAACAACATAAGTTAGCGAATTCTCAATTGTGAATATCTTCCAAATGTTTCAGTGTCAAAAATAAAAAACATAAAAAAGGCCCAGGATTCTTAAATGACCAAAAAAAATTGTAAGAAATTAGAAAAATTGTTTATTTAGATATTTTTTCAATCAGCAAGAAATAACTTTCTTATAAAGAGCATCATTAAAATTTGAAGAAAAATATTTATTGGAACCTAAGAACGATTTCTTTGAACTACAGAAATTATTTCAAATCAAAGAAACTCTTTTTTAACTGAGAGACAATGAATGAAACAACATGAAATCTCAAATTACCTTAATTATTTATCTGCTTCTAATCACTATTTGGATAAAATATTATATATAAATAAAAATAATCTCTACATAAATGTCTGAAAGACGATAAAAACGAATAAAAAACTCTAATTAAAATAAAAAATATATTTTATAGTACTTGAGATTGATCTATTTTTTAGCACCCTTTACAATATTTTCCATTTTGGGTTTTCTTATTGAAAATTTTTTTTAAAAATAATTGAAAGTTTATGCACGAACATAAAAGATTCCCTGACTAGAGATAAATCACTTTTCGAATAATAGCGATAAAATTATATTGAAGAGTATGGAAGTCATGGTAATTTGTATCGTTTAATCTCTGAGCCAATTTGTAAAAATAGATAAGCAAATCTATTGGTCTAATTTAGTAAATAGTGTAAAGCAGAAGCCACAAAATAAATGCTGAATGATTTTTAGGGTAGAATCAATTTTAAAAATTGTGAGAAACGTTTTTTATGAAAACTTAAATGTTAAATCTTTCAAATTGAAAAAATTTTCAGTTGGGAAATGTACAATCAACAAATTTGCAAGTTTTGAGTATTACGAATCAAATTGCAGTAATTTTGATGGTTTACATGCGACTTATATGTAAAAGAATCAAAATATAAAACTTGACTATTGATCTTTAAAATCATCGAAATTCAAGAACTTTGAATTATAAATTTTTGAAATTGAACATTTTTTTTTATAAGTAAAAAATTTTAATTATTAAAAAAATGACATCTTTCTTAATCATACAGATTAAGAATGAAAGTATCCTCCTTTGCATATCTTCAAGATCGACCCATTTCAAAATGATGTTCAAAATTTTATAATTTTCAACTATAAGAATTCAAAATGAAACAAGTTTGCGAATTTTAAATCGTCAGTTTCAGGGTCGAAAATAAGAAGCGCCAGAAAGACTTAGGATACCACCATTTATTTCATTCTAAAGAATATTGTTCAAAGTACATGCTCAAACTGAGAAAAACTTAAGATCTATAAATTTATTTTATAATGTCATTATTTTATTTTTACAATGAATGAACTTTTTTACGTTGCTTACAAAATTAAATTTGTATCTGTTACATGATTAATTTCTTTCAATTATGTCAACAAGAGCGCTTATTTTGTTAAATGAAGGTTGAAAACAGCGTGAATAAATTATTTAAAAAATTCAGCATTTTCAAACTTAGAAAATTTCAAAATAAATCCTGTTAAGGATGAATTCTGTTGAGCAATTTTGCCACACTAAGTTTCTGATATACCAGCGTATGCTTTAAAAAATGTAATTCCCTTTCTTTTTGCAGTGTTAAGTTCACAATTTGAGTGTCTACCTAATGGAGCTCCTATTCCTAATGTTCCTCGTCGTGAACCTTCTAATTATCCTGATAGAAATTCTTCTGCCACATCTCCTTCTCCTGCCACGTCTCCTTCTCCTGTCAAATCTCCTTCTCCTGCAACATCTCCTTCTCCTGCAACATCTCCTTCTCCTGCCGAGCCTTCTCTACGTGTCAGAGCTAGAACTTCTCCAGGCCATACCAGGTTTATGGCTCCACCTACCACGATTGCTTCTGCTCGGGGAATTGAATATGGGCTTGACAATCTTGCATTTATTCGTCTTACTCCCTATGCGAATCCGCACCGGCTTTTCGAACTTCGAAAATACACTTTTTCTGCAGATAAACCAGTCCGATTAATGGCACAACGGAATCACTTCATGCCGATACCAACCCAAGAACAAATTGTATTATCAACGTCCGATGGTGATGTCTTTGCAATATTGAAGAGTAGTAGAAATCTGGCTGGAATATATTCATATAATACTCGCATTCGTGGTAACAGAAGAGCAAAAATAAACATGGAAAGCGGCCTGATTACGTTATTAACCTCAGATGAAGTGAAAGAAATTCGAGTAGGCCCCACGCATCAAATTTCGTTAAATTATAGAGTAAGGCAGATAAACCTCAATCCTTGAAACCAGTAATTATTATTGTTACACCATTAAGCCATTTCCCTTTCGGGGTAGGCGTGACTCACTCGGCAGGGGAAAGGAGTAGTGTGTGAATGGGATAGAGATTTCTCAGATTGATCCAGAATTCTAGTGCTATTTATGTAAATAACACGTTCGTTCCGCAACACTGCTCCGATCCAGGTTGCTGATCAATCTCTCTAGCAATCACCCCAAGCGAAGAACCTCACGAAGCCGTTATGTAAGGTTCCCCACTTGGGTCCATTAATAGCCAAGATCTTTGTTTCAGGCGTCGTTCACTCTACTGACACTCTTTTTATTAACTATTTTCCGTCATACTTTCCTGTCCTGGCATACTTCTCTAGCTTCTTTTATTTTCATGCAGGCTCTCGTGTTTCTGTGACTTCTTATGTCTCTGCGAAGTAGGATCTCATTCACACATTCTAACCATTCTTTCCGCGGTCTACTTCTGGGCACGTTGCCATTTACTTTACCTTGATACACTTGTTTCGTTAGTCGTTCATTTGGCATTCTCTCAATTAAATTTAGATAATTTAAAAATAAAATATACAGTTGTTTTTTACTCGAAGTTGCCTTAATATATTTTAAGTAACTCTTAATCACAAACAATAATAAAGTCAATGTATTATGATTCTTAATGCTTCAATCTTATTACTTCCCTCACGTTTTTGCGCAAACATAATTGTCCGCTGTAATTTATGGATTTTTAATTCTCTTCCGTTAAGGCTCTTCCTATTTTCACAAATGCCATCTCCTGGTTTCACTTAATCTTCTGACTCGATTAAAATTCATCTGAAATAAATGTTCTGTAGAGTGGAGAAACCAATTAAAGGGGCGGGAAGCAGAAACGAACGAGCACTCAAAGAGTAATCCGGCGCGGGGACGACGCGCAAATACGCGACGATCCTTTTTCGCATTAAAGAAATTTTCTGTATCTATGAAACCTTTAATAACTTTGAAATTCAAGCCACTTTGAAAGTAGAATGCTAGTAATGGAAAAATTAAATTAGAAATTTTCAATACGAATTTCAATTCTGCAAATCGGAAATACCATTTCTTGAGACGAATTCTCGAAAAAAGTTAACCTCAATTATCCGATGCTTCATTTAAATAAATACTAAGGTCATTATTTTAAAATAATCTATTTAGTTTAAAAAAAGCTTGATAATTTTCAATCCTGGTAGTAATATTTAGACATAAAGAATAAATCAAGAAGTAACTGAATTAAAAAAATACTCCCACGAAACACGAAAATCTTTTTGGGATCAACAATCATGATAGTCAACATTTTTCTCGATTCTCGCAGTTTTGGTAAAAAATAGAATTTTTTTTTTGTATAAACATTTCTCACAATTGTAATAATAAATATGTGTCTTATCAAAAAAATAGTGTAAAGCAAATTTAGCTTTTGGATTTGTTTCACTTATCGCAAAATAGACTTTACTGATAGTGTCGGCAGTAATAATTTAGAAAAAAATGACTTAATAATAATTCAACAATCATTACATATCAATAATTTTAATAAGTAACACATTATTTCTTAAATTAATAGCTGATTGCCATTGTTTTTTTACAGATCGATCATAGATGAAATACACATCAGGAAATGCAGATTGATTTGGTGCATTTCAGAAGGTTCATTTAAATAAAAATTATTCAAAAACCGTCATCTCTAAACCGTATCCCAAGACTGGGGATTAATCAGCCTCAAATTAATTCTGAGTCATTTTAATGATATAGGTATTTCAAAAAGATATCTCGAGGTAATTTAACTTGCCTGAATTTCAATTAATTAAATATTCAGAGATTTTTTTGTATTTTAGAAAATCATTGCAATACAGGGGTACGGTGAGTCTTTATTGAATACTATTTCGTGTTGCTATGAAATTTCTTTTTAGAATAACAAAATTCCCTAATAAAAAATTCATTCTAGTCAGCTTTTAGGCAAAAAGAAGCCTATTATATTTGAAATTCAGAAATAAAAAAAATAGTAACAACAATTGGTTTCTGAAAAAAAACGCTTCAAGGATTTTTTAAATTGCAAATCAAAAATGTCCAAACTCGAGTTATATAATGTTCTAATAACCTTTTGTACTAAAGGAATATATAACCCTTTTTAGATTTAACCGTTATAATTTTCAAACCAATTTTGTAGAACTGTTTCAACTCTATTTAATTTTAATGTTGCTACACTTCCAATTTCCATGTCGTGGTTTTTTTCAAATTAGGAAAAGTCGCCTTTAAATTACTAGATACCTTGATCAGACGTATTTCATCATCAGAATCAATTAGTAAATTTTTTGTTTCTTACATTACAAATTAATTCCAAAGCGTTCTTATAAATTTTCATTTTGATAATTTTCAACTCATAGGTTATAATTACTTGAACCCTTGTTACCTATAACATCTCATAATTTTATTGAAGAAAATCAAATAAAACAGCTAGATAAAAATTAGGGTAAATTTAAAAAATGAATAACCTAACGTCAAACATTTTTATTTTCTCAATTTCTTTTTTTCCCTTCTTTTTAAAATTATTTGTTGATGACGCTAGGAAATTTAAACTTAATTTTCGAAAATTAGACTCGTCAAAGTTAAAGAGAACTTTTTCTTAAAAAAACAAGCTCCTGTGAAATATTATCATTATAGGGATAAGAATCAAAAATAAAAGCAATGAGAATCAAAATTTAAGTTAAATGTAAAAGTTTTATTTTAGCTAATAATATTTTTGTATATTTGAGAAAACTTGTCTGAAAAATGACCGATCATTTTCATTTTTGGCGGAGGAGTAAGGGGCCAGGAGTTAAACTGGAAGTATGAATGAAGGGCGCAGTACAAATTGCGAATTTAAACAAACGAAAATATAAAAATTTACGAGAGTTTAATTTGAGGTTAGGTTCGCTTTGTTGGGACGCTGAGTGATTTGGCAGAAAGTAGGATGGCAAAGGGTCTGAAGAGAGAAGAAGAAAAATTGGCTACACACTGTCAAAAGAAATGAGTAGAATAGGGTGAGTTTTGGGTACAATTTTTAAAGTTCTGGGGTTTGATAGAAAGTAACAAGTTGAAGGTGTGAGTAATCAAAGAAAGGAGATTTGAGGTTAACTGTCGGTTTAACAGGGTATAGTAGTATGTCGCTTATGAGAAGTCTACAGCGTGACTTCAGAAGGAGACAGAGCGAGTTTGGTGAGAAGAGCGACGCAAGCAGTGACAGTTATACGAGGGTGGATCAAATATAAACCGGAATATTACAAATCAATCGCAAGCACTCTCACAGTGTAGGTTCTTGTAATGTAGTGTATTAGGAGTGGGTAAAATGCTTGGTGAGCTGTTTGACTCAGTCAATTCGTCATTACAGCTATGAGTGAGCAACAGGTTCCAGCGTCCGTTGCACAACGGGTTATAATAAAGTTTTTAACTAAAGAAGGCGTTAAACCGTGCGAAATTTTGACTCGATTGAAGGATCAGTATGGGGATGATACTCTGTCTAAAACTTCCAAGTCCAAGATGGCAAGTAAAGAATGGCGAAGGAAAGACGAAGCCGGTCCTGTGAAAGCCAAAACCCGTCTCTCAGCCGGTAATGTCCTCGCGACCGTCTTTTTCGACTACAGAGGAGTGTTGCTCATTGATTTCCTACATGATAGACGTACGGTTAACGCTGCCTACTACTGCCAGCTGTTGGAGGCAGCAAAAGCCGCTTACAGAAGCAAAAGACGCGGTAACCCCATCAGAAACGTCATCCTTCTTCATGCCAATGCCAGGCCACATACGGCGGGTGAAACGAAACAAAAACTGGAGGATATGCATTGGAAACCCTTGAGCATCCTCCATACAGCCTAGATTTGTCACCCTGTGACTATCATTTGTTTGCGCCCATGAAAGATGCACTTGGAGGATTGCGATTTGACAACGATCAAGATGTTGAGGAATTCGTGCGCAATTGGTTGATGACTTGACCTCAAAGTTTCTACGAGCAAGGAATTAACAAGCTTCCAAACCGCTGGAAAAAATGTGTAGAGCGTGAAGGAGAATATGTAGAAAAATAATCAATAGTATTTTTGTATTGTTTTATAAATAAATAAATATTAAAAAAGAATTCCGGTTAATATTTGATTCACCGTCGTAGCAAAGAGAGGAAGAGCGGGTAGCGCCGAAGCCGCAGCAAGCAATGAGAGGAATGCAGATGAAACGCTCGTGACCCTGTTGGTCTTCGTCGCAATAGCAGAGAGGTCCACCAGGGACGAGGGAAATACATTCGACATTTTAGAAGTTCTGATAAAGGGAGTTAGACATGATATTTGTGGAAGACTGGATGAGACTTGCGGAGGACTGACTGATATGAAGAGAAAAGGGGTGAAGGTGAAAGAGGAGGTGAAAAAGAGAATGGTTAGGTTAAGCGAAATGTCAGTGACAATTTCTGAAGCCTTGAAAAACATTTGGATCACTATATCCTCACTAATTATTCCAGATTGGAGAAATCAAAATAAAGTTTGAGATTATTAAAAATATAGCAAACTTTCTCTAAGGCAAAATCACAAGCAAAAAGCGCACTAATCAGGAAGTATCTTAGACCTCTGGGTGATATTTGTTCTTGCCAGTGTCGCAGTTTGAATTCATGTTTGTGTAAGGAGCTGTATAGATTTGCTGCTGATCTCGACTTCATTACTGGACCACGTATTGTTATATTAAGTTCTATGTGTTATTTACATTGTACTAAAAATCATTTTAAAAAAACTTCCTAAAACTAGCGAAATTACTTCTGAAGGTGCATGCACCAATACGGCTCACAATCAAAACTAATCCATCTTGTACTCAGGGTACTAAAAATTTATGAAAGGAAGTGAAACATTCCTGGTACCAGAATAAAGGCTCACAGTCAATTATCATACTATCTTTATAATTTTGTTCAAATATTTTCATCCTTACGAAGGCAAAAAATAAAGAAATAAAATATATGCGAGCGGGCAGCAACAACAGCAAAACCACGATGCTCTCTTCATGACACCCGATAATCAAAAGCGGGTCACAATGAAATCCTATCGCAAAAATACCTGAAACTTTGGGTGAGAGACAAAAGGTCAACCGGTTATAAATGTAGTGACAGTAATGAGAGAAAGAGGAAATTTATGGAAATGCCTTGCTTTAAAAAGCAAAAGAATTTGTCTGATAATTTAAAGCCTATCATTGTGCTGAGATGATGCATTCGTCTTTTCATCCAATGATCATTATAAAAATATAAAAAGCATTATAAAAATGATTCTTTAGTGTCAAATTGTCTGATCAGTTGACACGCTGGTCAGCTGTATCGTCAACATTTTGAAAGAAGTTTGTGCCGTTTATAAATAACTTAAACATTTATTGCATTTTTACAAAAGTTAGTATCCGTTAGTTATTGGGGTCGCTGAATCCTTATCTGAAATAAAAATTTCAATAATGGTAACAATAATGATAATCAACAAAAAAGTGTTTCAAACATAATGCCTTTTGGAACCCCGAACATTGAAGGAACACAAAAATTTTGCCGCCTTGAATTTCACAATAAGTTTTACAAGAATCTCCAATATTAAAATCAACTATTATTTTCCAATTATTCTGTTTTCACACCAATGTACCCTCTTTTATACTATGAGTATCTGAACAAATGTACGTATCAGCTTATAGATAATTGGTTCTGAACCGAAAATTGCATTTTAACATTATTTCTTAAATGTAAATTCATATGGATTTCCGTCATAGTTTGTTCTTGGATCCTAAGAATTACCTAGTACTCTTTTTGTATCCTGATTTTAGATGCGCACCCATTCATTCATATCTTTCAGCAGGATTATTCTTTTACTATCATCGCGAATAATAATTTTCTCGTTGAAAGTATCCTAGAAGGCACCTCTTAATTCTCTCGGATTACTATCAGCGATGACGTAGCACGATATGATTGATAATTTTCTAATTCCCACTTTCATCCTAACCAACAGCAGTTTGGGAGATACGAAATCATGATCTTCGAGATGTCGCTTTGCTCTTTCATTCATGATTAAACTTACTCCTAGGCTACCATGTGATTCACTATCTACCCTTCACCATATTTCGAATCCGATTTTCAACACCCCATTTTTATGCCTCTATTTTCGCAGCTCCTTTTCTTTGCTTCAGGTACATATAAAATATCAAGTTTCCTTACGTGCATAGTTTGTAGTAATTCTCTTACTTTAGGATCACTTAACAGTCTAGCATTCCAAACATCTAGTCTCCTTTCATCGCCGGAAACTTTACCTTTACATTTACCGTGTGCATTCCTTTTGTCAATTGAAGTTTCAGTCCTTTCTTAACCTATTTGAATGTTTGTGTTATTTATTGTTTAAATTATACGCCGAACTACCACTTCTATGTTAAGTAGTATAAATGACTCATTTTTTTAAGCAGGCTTCAGGATTTTCTATTTGTCTGCGTACAAAAACATATTTTAAAATAATCAAACTTTAAAATTTTAAACTCGGTTTTTTTCCCCATTTCAAAAACACGACTGACTGATTCAAGAATCAGGACCATACTAGTCTTTCATAAGGAAGGGGAACATATGGCCAGAGTCCTATCATAGTGACATCCTGATTTTAAAGTTAAAAGTTCGAAGCAGTATTGTTATTTTCCCATACAACTTTTCTTTTTAAACAAACTTTAAATAACTCATTTGAAGATTCGTGATTCCCTCTTTGCAAGAAGGAAGTAGGTGCGTTATGAGCCAAGTACGGGCGAAAATCTACAATTTCCCGCAGGAGCCACAAAACGCTATCCTCTCAACGCCTTTTCCTTACATCGTTCCTAGTTTGCGATTCTTTCAGTGTGCATTAATGCTTTGCACCTTTTATTTAATTTGTTAATTAAAATTAGGACCACAATTAGGACCACGAGAGACATAGATTGCTTTAGAAATTTTTAATTTAGTGGGAAGCAAGTATTGCTTTTAGGTGATGTAATAGGGTATGGAACATACGTGAATGCTTCTTCATGCAAACAGAATTCTTGGCTGAACGTTATGGTAATTCATTTAAAAAAATGAAAATCAGCCTTATCTAGCAAAAAATTAATCCGGCTAGTAGAAAATTCATCTGTTTAGTTTCCTTTCGTTTTTTCGAGTCTTTCTTGTTGCTCTCTCTATGGTAGCAATACAATGACAGAACACAATGATTTGTTTGGATAAAGCGTTCGTTTTTATGCGGGTCACTAAGATAGACTTTTCTTAAATATATTGGACTCTGAAATGTCTTTTGAAATAATTTTTTTAAAGTGTAGTCAAACATAGCGATTGATTTAAGACTTTATTAGGGGATTCGAAAGTTCACTGGAAACGAACTGCTATTAAGAGTTAGAAATATTAAAATTTTCTATAGCAGATTGTAGTTAGGGAAGAAGGATATTTACGAATTAAATAATCGAGCCGTAGTTGCTATAATTAGTAGCTTAAATAATATAAGTTGCAAAATAGGTGAGTTTATTTTTATATTGCTCTTTCGACCAAGGTAATTTTACCTAATTTCTATAGAACAAATTCAAAACGTTAGAGAAACTTTCTTTTGGTATAACTACAATTATTTAATTGTTTATTATCATATCCGAATAATCTTGGTAACTTCACAGCTTAATATTCGTAACAGTAATTTTCAATATAGTGACTCTATATTCTAACTTGCTGTTGTCTTATTGTAAGAATAAATATTATAATATCAAAGTTTAAAGCCGGAATTTTCTTCGTGTACAAGTAGCAATTACTTGTATCTAGGCGTATCACATGATATTTTTTAGTAAAAGCGTTCGAGGGAAATGTATTTAGCACTTGTTTACATCTTCTCACTCTTTCGTGGAAAGTTGACCTTTCAGGCTTTAAAATAAAAATGTTGAGTCTAAAGTTATTTAGCCCTACTTAAAAATTTAATCATTTTGATACAGTTTTAACTATTTTATTAGAACGCACAAGTGGTTATTTTTACAGTTTTGTCTCCTTTGATAAACGTCCGAAAATATTCAAGTACTTCCAGTAAAGTCAGATAAAGCTGCGGGTTATCACTCGTTGTAATTGAATTTTCACAATAATTCTGAGTCCACGCAGGCGAGAGAAGCATCTTCACCCATGTATACAAATCTGTTTCCCGGGCCTTCATAAACAAAAACGCATAATGCAATAGCTATCAACCGCATCCTTTTGTATTTAACATTCAAAAGTTTTGGGAGGTAATTCTACTATTTTTTAATTATTAAAGAAAACAATTTTGAAATACGACAGAAAAAATATTGCAAAGAAGTGCATCAAGGTCTGGGTAGCCATACCGAACCACTCGGAAAAGGGGACTATATAAATTAGCCGCTTGTTATACTGCAGACAGAACCAGCAAGAAACAGAGGAATAAAGGGAATATTAAGATCAGCCGCAGGCAGGCATCCAATAGAGGAAGAGCGATGCTTCAGGAATCGGAGAAATATCAATATCCAGGTTACTATCAAGCCTGTAAGTCTGGCAGAACTCAAGACGAGCTTTAGATGGATTTCTTAGAAAAAGCTGAACACTGGACTATTAGTTGCTTCGTGTGTAATGGAGCGAGTGCTTTGGGGGATGCATATGATATCTGGAATATGATATATGAGATCTGGCAGAAATTGCACCGACAATGTTCGATAGGTCGCGCGGGAACTACAGATCCGTCATAACACAGTAAACAGATTCAAGCTGCTGACCACCATGCAGCATATTGTTGACAGAATGCGGGTACTATAAAAAGCTATGAGAAGTCTAGAGCAAATGGACAGTTGGGTGAGAGAAGATAAACTATTATTGTCTGACCCATCTCGAGCCTTCCAAGATCATCCTGTTACTGTCGACAATTCACCCAAAAAACAGGAGTTTGAAGCGTTTTGTAGTCCTGCATCAGCTGAAAGTAGAATTAGAAAACATAAATAGCTTAAAGGAGCTATGAAGTGATGTCATAACTTCTACGGAGAAATGCCCATGCATTACTACCGAGCAGGTGAAAAATGTATTGAGAGGTAAGAAGAACTGTTAAGATCCAGGGACGTATGGTATCAAGACCTTCTGATGCACAGTATTTCTGCCAAAGATGGACAAGTTAGCTGACCCTAAGAAATACAGGCCGATCACTTGTCCCAATGCGCTGTATAAGATCTTGAGAGCTATCCTAAATGTTATGATTGTTCAGACAATTGGAGCTGTGATAGATATGTCTGCACAGATGAATCATTCTACCAGCGTTACCTATTAATGACCCATATAAATTACGGAAAGGCCTTCAGTTCAACCTCCTGTAGACTTATCATTTGTCTGTTGGAAAGCTCAAAGGTTTATTCGCACATGGTGAGATACATGGAGAGATTGATTCAACTAGCTCTAGGAATTGTCGATAAGTACTCAAAGGATATTGGTATCGAGTGTCTGTTAGGAACATGCGCCAAGGATAATTTCGAGGAAGGAAACCTTAATAGCATCCCCAAAGACCCATAGTTCGTCGACAGAAGCGCTATACGTTACTTCCGCGATAGAGAGACATATACAGACACGGGCCTGCTACAGAGAGCATTTAGGACGTAACATCTGTAAATGACACTCTTCGAAGCAGTTACAAACGTCTCACTCGACGGATTCGATATTTCGAAATGTCGGAACGGAAAAAAATATCCTCAACGAATTTGCATGCCGTTCCGGTAGTACTCTATTCTTTTGGAGTAGTTTCATTGTCAAAGTCTTATCTTCAGCGAATCTACATCTCTTATCATCAATGATCGTGAACTCACGCGTTATTTATATCAGCATGGAGAAAATGGGTTAAACGAGCATAGGGAAAGGCATCCTTAAAAACGTGAATGTTAGTGTAAATGTGAAGTTAAACAGAAATGTAAATCTAATTTTAAATATAACTGTAATGTTCAGCGATGGTAGGGCGAGAATTCAATTATTTGTGGATCCTTATACTTAAGTCTGTTTAAGTTTGCTGTACTGTGTACAGGTTTTACTGCGATTTTCCTTGTGTACTAAAAAAATAATTTACCAAATACTAGTACAGTCTTTTCATAAGAGGACCCCGTCGAAAAGCTGCACTAGTGATACATAAAATTTGTTATTTTCATATACACTAAACTCTCACTTTCAGTCCACTGTCGGGTGTTGCCTCTAAATAGCCTTGGACTGAATTTGGGGGGATCAAAACATAAACAGTCAGGGCCGCCTGACCCGCTTCTAATTGGAATGCATGCTATTGCGTAATATACTTGAGTTCGGTAACATGCATTGTTTGTGTCTTCTCTTTCTGATATAACATCAATCTTCCTAGTTAAAAGGTATCGTTTTGGTTAAAAAATGTACACAAATTTTTTAATTCATTATGAGCTTTTGGAAATCATTTCCAAGTTTCATATTATCGGTTCAACCATTTTAAAACCATTACGAAAAATTAAAGAAATTGACCTGAAATCTTCTTGATTATAATTTGAAAACTGGAAATCTTTTGAAATGCTTTAAATACATTTACATTTTCTCTTAAGGGTATGTGACATAGCCAAATACCTATATTATCGACCTCGCTTTATCAGTTCACCGAATTTTTTTTAACCTAAACACTTTTTTTTGTATATTATATATCGAGCAGAAGTTTTGGAAAATATATTAGAGTGCAATAGAGTACGTTTAGGTATTTCACTTGGGTAGGAACTTCACGGAAAATTATTTCCGATAAAATTAAATCTGGAAGCCTTTCTTACATCTTTCTTTTTTAAACTCGACTTTTTTTGAACGTTAAAACATTTTTTATACATAAAATATCGGCCTTAAACTTTGAGAAATGCAAGAGCCGACAGAAAACTATGTTAAAGTGCAAAATTGAATAATAAAAGATGTAAAAAAAATATTTCAACTAAATTTTATCCGGCACATAACAAAGAACTCACAACGTAGGAGGAACCAGCTGTTAGAGCCTCATCTATTGGCCGCCAGGTTTCGCATCTTCGTGCGCATCACGAAAGCGGTTTCGGGCTGATGCCGATTTAATTGATAGCCAAGTCCTTAGTTATGAGGTGGATAAGATGTAGTCAAAATATTTTTTTTTACATCTTTTATTATTAAATTTTGTACTTTAAAGTAGTTTTCTGTTGGCTGTTGCATTTCTCAAAGTTTGAGCCGATATTTCATGGTACTCTAATACATTTCCCAAAGTTTCAGCTTGAAACTATATGGGTCGGTAATATGGGTATTAGGCTGTGTGACATGCCCTTAAAATTATGATTATTTTTTTATTAAAAAATCAATCTAAATTATCTTGTAAATTTTAGTCAAATTTCTCGTTATTCTAAAACCTTTTAAAATACATAGGCAGCTTTAAAATTATTTCGAAATGCTTAAAAATGTACATTTGATTTAAACCCTTTTGTGTTATTGCAGGTTGTACATTATTTTGAACCTTTTTGAAACTTGAATTTGTGATAACACTCTGCAGTTCGCTGAATTAAAACACTTTGCAGAAACCTGCATATTCTTGTTTAAAATTTGAGGAAAATGTTTAAAATCATTTTTATGAAGCCCTCAAACGTTTGACTCATTATTGATAAATGATTAATTATTTGTTCAATTTTGAAATAGTCACTCAAATTTTGCAGAATATAGGCATTATATCTTTGAAACAGGATGCAAGAAATTGTAATAACATTAATATATAATGTTTCTTTAATTAAGTATCGTAATTGTTTTTAATTAGAAATATACATTTAAATGATTATTTTTTCATTCATTTTTCTTATATTTTACTGTTAACTTAAATTTAGAAAGAGTGCGCTAATCATCTGCTAAGTACATAGCTAATAATTATATTACGTTCTCCTTACGTCATGAAATTGTCTATTTGTTTAAACATTGTCTGAGTTCGAATATCATAAATATTACGTAATTTTCAATAATCTTTAAGATTGTCTTGTTCAAACTTAGTAATCGTCAGTATAAAAGCAGTGATTTTGTTATCAATATATCAGTTACGCTTACGAGTTAAACCCGTCCATAGAAAAAAATGAAGATCTTTACCGGAAGTCTCCTGCATAGAACCGCTATTTTCTTGCTTTATTTTGTTGGTTAGTGCAATAATATACAATATATATTATATAAAAAATCTTAAAATATTTAAACTGGTTTTTTGTGAATATCAGAATGCTTTTCCTTACATTTTTTAAAATATTTTTTTAAATTTGAGAATATTGACTTGCTTAGACGGTAGATTAACTTATTAGATTTAGCGCCATCTGTAAAAACGTTACCAATACTTGGGAAAGTATTCCCCTTCTCTTAAGAATTCTGATTGTTTAAAATTTAACTAAGTGTTACAAGTTTAAACATTTTTCTTGAATTTTTTATTGAAAATTTATTATTTTAGACACAAAGCCATCTCTTTGGTAGAATTTTAAAGCATTTTGTAAAGCCATTTTTATTTAAATCTGAAAAATGGTTACTTTTATTTTAAATAGAATGAAAAACTTTAAATATGTTTAAAGGCTTTCTAATTGAAAAATCTTTCTTCGAGCACCAACAGAACCAAAAATTTCTAATTTTTCATAAACTGTTTTAATTTTTCTTGGAAGATATTTAATTTAAGGTATACAGATTTAAAATATAAATAAAACAATATTCCAAAAGTAGTTTTAGATTTCGAAATCAAAATTTTTCAATTCAGAAATAAAACTAAATCTGTTCCAATGATTAGAAAAAATTCATTGACAGTTTAGCTTTAAATGATGAGGTTAATATTTATTCATTAAACTAGTAATGTATACAGTAGTTATACATCGAAATTGTTTGCAGTCTTTCACGTTCTAAAAGCGTAAAAAAGAATGAATAAAAATTTAATTTCTAACTCCAGGGTCCATTTCTGTACATTAAACGTGAGGTAGTAGACAATTGCATGCATTTATAATAGTAAACATAACCTATAAAACGGTGAACCTTTCAACAAAAGACAAATGATAGAATTTGTATTGTAACAATGCGTATAGGTTAGTCAAGATTTTCACTCATTCTGGAAAAATAGAATCACGAGTAGAGTGCTCTCCACTTGTTCCTGTAGAAAAATTATTGTCAGACGTAAAGACGAAGTTAGAAACAGCAGTATGCCGAGCCTGGGCCGAACTCTGGCTCTTCTTCTTAAAACATGGTTTGCCATGATAAAAGTGACACTTGGTCCAGCAATGGGCCATCACTGGGCCAGACTTTGACTGATCTTCGCTAAGCACGATTCGCCATTTTAAAAGTGGTACTTGGCCCAATAATGCGCCTATGCTGGGCCATGTATTGGCGGTAGACCAACAAAATATTTAGACCGTGTGTTAAGATCCGGCGATTCGCACTTGGGAAATCATACAATTCGTTGAAGCAAGATATTGTTCTGTAATTCTATGTTGGGTGTAGGTGAGACTGGGGATTTTGAGTTTAAGGGTTATGAGCTTGCGGTTTTTTAGCTTGGGGTTTATAGGCTTGTGGTTGCTATACTTGAGGCTTGTAAGCCAATACGTTAATCTGACGTTTGTAAATCTAAAGCTTCTTACCCTGTTTTTTTTTACTTTCTCTAAATCCTGACGTGCTGGCACCATTCTGCGACCAGATTTGAGTTCATTTTGTGAGACTGTGTTATTATTAAAAATAAAAATATTAATCATATAAATAATTTAAAACATGTTCAACGATATTCACTTTGAATAATGCTCAGTTATAAACAATAAAAATTTGCTTATGCAATTAGGTTTCTTAGCTTTTTAAAATTATTATCTTACTCTAAGTATAAAGTAGACAAAAAGTTAAAAGTTTCACAATAATCCGCTATATTTGAGCATTGTTCAAATTGAGTATCAATAAAGTAATAATAGATGATTTTAACAATTAATTTTTCATCTTTAATTAATTATACACTTCGCTATAATTGTAAATTAGATAAAAAACTGAAAATTTCAGAAAAACCGAAAAGTTTTTAGCGTTATTTAAAATGAATGTTAATAAAAATGATAATAGAAAATTATTTGAGCAATTATGTTTTCAATGTTAATTAATTATCCACTGCAATTAAATTGGAAATGAATTTTATAATATGCGAAACTGACGTCGTCGTCGTTGTTGTTTATGTGGTGGTTGTTGTTGTTTGTTTGTATACCGGCTAATTTTCAAAAGACTAGTGGGATTGGAGTGTGCTTTGACACACAGTTCTAGGGACTTGAAAATGGAGTTTGTTTACCAGCTATTTTTATTAATAATTCAATAAGTTAGAGCTTTTTCAAAATGTTTGAGACTTTTTTTCCAAATTTTAAAATTCTATCGATAGTCATTTAAAGTACACAAAATATGAAAAATTTATTCCAATTACTTTCTTTAATCAAATACAAATTGCCAAAGTTATATGATTTTCAAAATCCAAAAAACAAACGAAAATGAGCATTTGAAGCCAAACAAAGCGTGATATGGGAAAGATAGGAATAAAGTTTAATGCGAAATAAAAAACAAATTACATTTATCACGCTAAATATAATTTGTTCTTTATTTTGCAATATCTAAATAAGCAATATGAGGCAGAGTTACATTAAAAATGTATTATATTTTTTATAAATGTGTTGTGCATAATGTATAAAAGTTGACATTTTGGACAAAATTGAGTACGAAGTACGAGATACGTGATAAAAATATGTTCTTGAAAGCCAAAAGCGCTTTAATAAAAGAGAGTTCACAATCTCAAAATTACAATTGTCGATCCGTTGATCATTGATTTTAAAAGGTCTGTGGGCAATTGTGGGAGAAATGCAAAGACCGAGCGCGAAGTGCGAGAACCATCAGCTGCGTGCCCTGGATTCGCTCAAGCTCTTTTTCAACAAAAGAGAATTCACAATCACAAAATTACAGTAGTGGATGTTTTGAGTTTCAGTTTTGAAAGGTTTGCGCAAGATTGTGCGAAAAATACAAAGACAGAGCTTGAAGTGCAAGATAAATGCGTAATTGAACGCGAAGCGCGAGAAGCAACAGTCGCGCGCCCTAGCAGAATAAACAAAATTTTTCTTCTTTTTCTTTTAAATTTTTTTTTCTTTTGGTAATGTCTCTACTTAATCGTTATAATCTATAATATATCTATTATATAAAATTCCGCCTATTGGTGGTTCTTTTTACAGCATTGATAAGTTCAGAACCGAGGACTTTGGAGGACTTATTTCCCGGATACAGCGGTGTCATGCCGCCGGCCGAAATATGTCGATTTGAAGGTGATTCGAGGAAATTCAATACATTTGGTGATAAACGTCTGGAGTACATTCCACGATTTCTTGTGAAAAGGGGTCATATCGTATTTGGAGGGCTCTGCCCAAATTTCATTTCTGATCTAAACCATTATTTTTATCCTGTAGAGCCTGCATTCGTCATATTTGATGTGAAGAAAGACGAGTGGCTTACTGTGCCTCATGGTTTGTCTCGGAAATTGGGTACAGACCGTTTTTACAGAATTGTTGTTGCGCGCGACGAAGTTGCTGCTAAATACGTATCAACATCGAACAGTCAAGTATACAAAAAAGCACACATTAGAGCTTGCAGGCAGGCAAACGATCGAGTAGACATTGTAGAAGAAGAGCAAGTGGAGCTTCTAGACGAGGATGCAACAACTATGGAAGATATCATTATAAAAATTAAGGAAGAATATAGTTATGCATATAATCGTGCATTCATGCTTTATTTGTATCAACATGGAGAATATCAATTGAACGGGCATAGACCAAGGCTAACTTAAATAAAAATTATTGCTAAGGTGATGTTACAGAGGACCTATCAACTTTAAAGAAGAAAGGTTCACTTGCCTAATAAGCTGTTTTGGTCAACACTAAAATATCATTTTAGGATACACATTCAAATATCAGACTAGAAATCTATTTTTCCTGTAAAAAAATGTTTTTTTTTATTGTTGAGGATAAATCTTCTGTATTCAATTTTTATTTTTTGCGTTTAACATTAACATAAATTGTTTAAATTGACTATAAAATGCAAGTGATTTTTGGTATCACTAAATCTAATCAAAAATTTCTCCACTTTTTCATGTTTCTGAGAGGTTGAACTTAATAGCAAAAATTGAACAAATTAAGATGAAAACAATACACCCATATAAAGTTTATTTTGAACAATGTTGGGACCAGAGACACGTTAAGCTGGCCCCGCCATGGTGTTTGCCTAACAGGGATGTTTTTTAGGGGTTGAAGTTGGCTGCACAAATTTGAACAAAATTAGAAGAAAATAATGCACCTACATAAAATTCATTTTTGATAATATTGGGGCCAACGAAACGTTTCGCTGGCCCCGCTATTGTTTTTTCCGCACAGGAGGTAGTTTTTAGAGGTTTGAGTTGGTTGCTCAAATTTCAGCAAATTAAGACGAAACTAATGTACCCGCATAAAGTTGATTTTGGATAATGTCGGGATCAGCGAAACGTTTCGCTGGCCCTACTAGTGTTTTTCTGAAAAATCAGGTACTTACATTAATGCACAAATTCTAATTTTGGTGGTACAAATTTGCACAAATTTAGCACAGCATATTTTGCAGAAAAAAAGTCATATTTGCCTGGGTGATGGGGCTAGAGAAATGGTTCTAAACAATAATACCAGTTGCATGATGAGAATGTAACTAAAGAATCAAATTTTTGAAAAAATATGTAGTTGTATCTTATTACGTATAGTCTAATTATGAACTTACAAAACGCAATTTTTCACTGAATGATTAAATTAAAAAAAAAACATTTAACTTAACACAAAATAATAGTTTTTCTGTCTGACGCTCTTTAAAGAATGAAGGCAAAATTATAGTAGAAATTTAAAGAAATATTAAGGTCATTCAATAGCATCGAGCCCCTGTATTAAAAGTTAAATTTGTATGTGAAGAAATAAGCCCAGAACATGATTTCGTTGATAAAAAAATGCATTTAAAAATTAGAAATTTAAGCATTGCTATATGCAATCCAAGAGGTATTTATTCAATTTAAAGGCGATCTTAATACAAGTTTTTTCCACGCTTTTTTTTACAAAATTCTTAACAAAATAAAAATTATTTGTTTCGCTGAAAGTCTATTCGCGATTGATTAATTGTTGCTCAAACACAAGAATTTACAGAAATAGGAAAATATCAAAATATGTTTAAAAAATATCTTTTAGTTTAATGACTAAAAAAAAGATCATTACTAGGGCTTATTCCATAAAAAAATTTTTAAAACTTATTTCATTGAATGTAATTATTAAATATGAAATTCTTCTGGCGAATTATATAGTGATTTATGAAATTATTTTTCTTCTTTACGGACAAAGCGAGTGAAGATAAGTAAGGCTTTCTCAACCCAAAAAATTTTCCTTTAGCATCACTAAACGTTTGCAGTAGACGATCCACAAAAGTCATATCATCTTTTGAATATTTTAGTCATCGTATTGATAAAAAATACAAGAAAAAAAAACAATGCTCTTAATAGAGATCGATAAGTTTTATTTATACAATTTTTCAATATAAGCAATAATTTTAAGGAAAATCAAAATAAATATGTTTTTTTTTTTCCTTTTTTGGACCATTTTGTGTTTCAGTATACATAATTCGTTAAGGAAAAAACCTAAAATAAAATATAGAAAGAGGAACTTAGTTCTTAGACACACGTATCATTAATATTATCCACCTTGAAAACATAAAACATTTAAATGAAAATTTCATAACATTGTACGTTAGCACATTTGAACTGTATGGGCAAAACCAAGCTCCGTAAGTCTTTTATACAGTTTCAAATTTAGGTGTTTAAAATAATTTAACAAATGAAGAGACTTTTAAAATTTTTAGCTTGTATAAAAACTTGCATTTGCCCTCAAAAACTGAACACGCTCGTAGCTCTGCGATTAATGATGCTAAGGTTTAGAATTCGTCTATTTTGTTATAAACTTATAGTTTTTTTTTAATTGAATTTAACTGGTTTTTTTTTTAAATTTTAAAATTAACATCGTCAAATCATTCGCTAAACGCTTAACTATTTTTTTAGCAAGTTATTTTTTTGGCTAAGTGTTTTAAACTGCTACGTTACATTAATACGCATATTTTAGAATGAAATTCTGCTAAAGTATGCGACATTTCATATTTTATACCTTTTTTATACACGCATCTGAAAAAATAGGTCTAAAGTGACATTTTGTATTATGATCAAAATTTTTGTATGCCTTGTTATTTAGAAGGTATTGACGTCTAAACACGAACTCTTACGTTAAATAATTTTACAAGTAGGTCTTAAAGTTGGCTTACATTTTATAAAAAGTATTTTTTTCTAGCGAGCCTTTTTAACGTAAAGTGCATGATTTTCAAGCTTCGGAATGGAAGACAAAATGTATGGGCTGCTATGTTACACAAAAGGACTGTTACGTTACCTGTGCGATTAAACGTGTTATTAGAAGTAAAATGGAGAATTAAAAAGACATTAGTTGTTTAATTTCACAATGGATGACATCAATTAAGTGGTCTTACAATTATAAATTCCAGTATTTTAAGGTAAAAATGATCATAATGATGATATATTAATTATAGAGGCAAAATGACTACCAAGTTACATATTTTTTGGCCCTTGACACAGGCCTTAATGAGAACATCGCTTATTTTCAATTCTGTTCGAAAAAATTACGAAAAGTGCTTGAAATAAAAAAAGACTTATCCTTTCGTTGACGTAGTAGATTTTGTGACACAACATTTTTTTGCTTTTTGGACTCTTACGCTACATTGGAAGAAGTCGCGAAATTTAAAATAAAGTTTCCTGCGTTTTGGCCTATACATTCATTTTCTATATTTATATTGTTCTCCTTTAATTGTATCTAAGGATTACGTGATGGACTTCTTGGTCTAAAGGTTGAAATAATGTTTAGATTTTTTGCAGTAAAATGAGATGTATTTTTAAGATTTACAATGTTTATTTAATAGATCGTGATTCGTCATCTTGTTTTCAAAAGTTGTGTATTCGGTTGGCCTGAATGGGAAGAAGGTCTGATTTGTGCATTATCAGGGGCTTGTGGGCAGTTGTCCGCAGCACAAACTGACCACGGTCCTGTGAAAAAATATAAATATCTCAATACACCTTTTAAAGAAAGAGAAAAATTATTTAGTTTCGTACAGAACTATTTGCACACATTTTTTTCTGAGACATCCAATTTTATTTAATTAGAAATTGTTAATTTAATTTTTTATTGAAATTTTTAGAAATTTGCCCTAAATATTTTGGAATCTATTGAGAACGCTTTCAATCTCTAAATATCTGTAAAAATTTGGAAGTCTGAGTTCCCCTACAACAGTTTCTAGTATCTAGAAATTATTTATTTCTAACATATTTTAACATTTTTAAATCCCTTTAAATTTCTTGAAAAATCCAAAAAACTTAATATTTTTACATTTGCTTCGCATTTAATTTGTATTAAATTTTTTTTGTGATTTTTTGTGGGTTATTTTTCAAAAGATTATATACAATATCCGTGGAATTTAGAAGAATTGAAAAGAATTCTCATAGGATTTAAATATTGTGAAGGTATTCATAACATTTTAAAAAGAATTTACGGAAAAAAAGTTAATAATTATCGTATTTTATAAAATAATTATAAAGGGAAAACTTAATTAACATATACTTTAGACTTTCCCTTCGCTCACTCGCCGACGTAAGGATTCCTCATAATACTTCATGGAAGTTGTATATTTGATATCAGTCGAAAAAACTAGTTAATTCGTCTATCCCATATTTAAAAACATAACATAAAACTATTTGCCTGTTATTTAAAAATTTTAAGTTTCCATTAACACTATTTTCAATATCTCAAATATGTCCGAGGTCTTTCATACTTCAACCTTGAAAATTTTAAAAGCATGTTCCTACGGCGCTACTATTAGCTTTTTTAGGAAGCCCGCTGGCAAAAAAAAACTAATGACGACTCTTTTATCTGGTAATATGGTAATTCCAGCTGTACGTACCTGCTTTTTTGGGTAGTTTGCTTCAGTTCATTTGATTCACTAGGTATTTTATTTAAGTTCTGGTATTGAAACTCCCGTCTTTTTTGAATGCCTTTCAAAGTTTCACCCGTCAACCCTCTAGGAGATGGATTTTTCTGGACAGACGTAAAATCATTAAGAATAGAAATAAGGAGCCTCAGCAATCTAACCAAAATGAACACACTTTTGTCATATAATAATGGTTGCAATTCTTTGCGCGCGTGGCGCTATGTGTGTCACATGTAAAAAAAGCCACCGTTTGTTGAAATTTTGTCATAGCAAAACATTAACATGAATGGAGGCTATTCTTACATGTGCCATCCTCGAGCCGCATTCAAGAAGGCTTAGTAATTTAATAAATTATGTAAAACTGACAAAAAACTGATTCTTTTTGGTAAAATTAATGTACAGAAAAAAATATCCACTTACTTTTTCTATAGTATGAAGATCCGCCGTAGCTCCATTAGGTGTATTACTTGGTCTTGATTCTGTAAAAAAGAAATAGAGCTTTGTGACGTTTTCGCATATACATACATTGAGAAAATGGAGATAGCCCAAATATTACGTAACGCTATTATCATTTCCACGTTTTGAGATGATAACTTACAAAAGAATTTACAGTTTGGATTGGCCTTTCATAGACTCTTACATCGTCTCAAATTGAAGGTCAATTCGTTAGCGAGGAATTTTGGATAAAAATTTAAAAAACAAGAGTATTTAAAAATTTTTACGACTTGAAAATTCGATATCCAGATATTAGTAGTATCTGATCAAAAAGACGAATACTTTAATCTTATAAATTTTTAAAATAAAAAAGCACCGGATTTATGGCATTTAAAAATTTTTTTAGAAGAAATGACAATAAATCCGTGGTGAAAGCTGAATGGCTGAGTGACCTCTCAGAATACGCAGCCTTATCCTTGTATGCGGGGCTTTGCAAGGATGGACGAACCTCTTTCCCTAGCTTCCCGTGGGAACAACAATGGCAACACCAAACATAGTTGTAGTAAGTGCCGTTCAAAACAACAGAACACGCAGGGCTCTCGACAATGGGTCGGCCAACAATGCCAACCACTCTAGAGCTGGGGGATCCAATGAAGATGTATTCAATGTGATAGGTCGTCGGAATCTCGGGACCTTTAGGTGGACGGAGCGACTCAATCACGACTTGCTTGAGTTCTACGACGCGAGCGTGGCCCCTGAATGGTGTTACATGGTATGGCTGCATGATTGGTGATGCGAAAAACACCCGGAGCTATCGCACTTTTTGCATCAACGTCTGCGAAACCATGCCAAATTACTCCAAACAAGGGGCTAAGCAAGCAGAACGACTACCCTACCACAGATAGAACAAGCCAGCAACAGAGAAAGAGAGGCGACACTAACACCAACTGCGAGCAAGCATCTGATACAGGAAGAGCGATGCTATATGACCCGGAGAAACATCAACACCAAGGTTTCTCATAAGCCTAAAGATCTGGCGGAAATGAAAGACGAGTTTCGTGGAAATTTTTTCGAAGAATCCGACGTCTGGGCTATTAATTATTGTGTGTGTAATGCAGCGAAAGCTTTGGCCGATGCGAACCATAAAACAAAACCAACGGTTGATTATTAGGCCAAAATACAAATGCATCAACTTGCCATAAAGATAGGCTGGGCAAGACAGTACGCGTACCGCATTCAGTGTGTGACTGATTACATTACATCAGGCAGGAGTTTTACCGCCAAGGTTTGAAATTTCGCGCGCGAACTCCAGACTCGTTATCATATGCTCAACAAGGCAAACCTGCTGACCATCAGGCAGCATGTATTTGAGAGAATACGAATACTATCCGACGCTAAGAGAAGTCTAGAGCCGAGGGAGAGGTGGGTCAGAGAAAATCAGCACTTTCTCGCTGACCCATCTCGACTCCTCCAAGACCCTCCAGTTACTGTCGACCACCCGCCCAAGCCAGAGGAGGTCGAAGTATTTTGGAGAGAAGTGTACGAAGTACAGCATAGATTGGAGGAAGACTCAGTCGATATAAATACCGTAGCTTTCAGCAGCTGCGTCTGACCCTCATAACATCCGATAAAGAATGCCCACCCTTCACTACCGAGGAGGTGAAAAAAGTATTAAGAGGGATGAAGGGCTATTCCGCTCCGGCACCGGATTGCATCAAAACCTTCTAGTGAAAGAAGTTTTCTTCAAGCCATCAGCATTTGGCCCGTATTGTCACCTCATATTTGAAGTCGGAAGAACAAATTCCGGAGTGGTTGGTAAAAGGGCGTACAATACTCCTGCCGAAAATAGGCAAGTTAGCTGACCCGAAGAATAATAGGTCAATCACCTGTCTGAACACACTGTATCAGATATTCGCAGCTATCCTAAATGATCGAATTTTTCGGGCAATTGAACCTGTGTGGAAAGAAATGTATGAACAACGATGCTCAAAGAAAGGCGTAGCGGGATGTCGGGAGAACCTGCTCATCGCTAGATGTGTCTGCAAAGATGTAGCATTTTACCAGCGAGACCTATCGATGATCTGGATTGATTATCGGAAAGATTTCGATTCGACCTCCCATAGACTTATCATCTGTCTTTTGGAAAGCTTTAAGGTTCATCCGCAAATCGTTAGTTACATAGAGAGATTGATGCCGCTTTGGCAAACCAGATTTACTATCTCATCTGGAAAAAATCGTGTGACAACTAACAAGGTCACCCTTCAGAGCGGTGTCTTTCAGGCAGAGCCCATGAGCTCATTTCTCTTTTGCCTTACATTATTGCCACTATCTCTAGCATTTCGCCATTCCGACGGGTACTTTTGCGTCAAACCTGCAGATCGAAAGTGCAAGGTCACTCATGTATTTTACATTGGCGATCTTAAGATCTATGCAAAAAACAAAAAGCAACTGCATCTAGCTCCAGGGATTGTCGAACGATATATTAAGGAAATTGGAATGGAATTTGGGTTAGGAAAATGCGCCAAGGTTTACTTGAAGCGAGGAAAGCCTAATGGCATCCCTGAAGATCCTGAGCTCGTCGATAAGGGCGCTATACGACACCTTTGCGCTGGAAAGACTTACACATACCTGGGCGTGCCACATAGCCGCATTCAGGATCTGACATCTATAAAGGATACTCTCCGAAGCAGATACAAAAGTCTCATCTGGCAGATGTGGTCTCCCGAATTATCGGCGAGGAAAAAATTATCTGCAACGAACATGCTTGCCTTTCCGGTAGTACTCTATTCCTTTGGAGTGGTTCAATCGATGAAGAACGAGCTCAGATCCCTTGATATCGGGACAAGAAAGGTTATGCAAATGAACAGAAGCATGCATCTTAAGTCTTCTCTTCCACGACTGTACATCTCATGCCGTCATGGTGATCGCGGAATATTGAGTCTTGAATATCTTCACAACAGGATTATTCTGCATAGAGCCGCATAAAGCGCATAGAGTCGCAAATGGAAGAGACACTCTGCTCAAAATGTTTAGGAAGCACGAAGAAGTAGGTGAAGGAGCGTTTCTGTACAAAGCAGCGGAGAAGGCTGCTGAAACGCTCGGACTTAACTTCAGTATTAGGGGTGAGCAAAATGCATTAAATCTTATCTATCCCAAGTACTCATTTCTGAAAGAAATTGAGTCAATTGTCAAGAATGGGAAGTGCCGTATATACTGGAACTTTATACTCTCGACAATTGTTTCGGTTGCTCACTCGAGGCCTGACATGGTTCTTCTTGACTTCGAGAAGCGAACCATGTTCGTTATCGAATTTTCGGCACCAGCTGACAAAAACACCATAGCCAAGGAGAATGAAAAGAAAGAGAGGTATAGAGACCTTATAAGGGAGTTGTAATGATTGTACCCAGAATATTCTGTTAATCTGATTGTCCTTATCATCGGCGCTCTTGAAGGTGCTAAGATTTCACTGGTTAGTAGTCTGAAAAGCATCCCTGCGTGTGAACAATATGCTAAAACACTTGCGGAAAAAATGCAGAAGGCGGCAGTTCTTGGGTCGCACCATGTTCTTAGGGTGAACGAAACTTTTACTTAAGCGTTATATTGATTCCGTTACAGATTGTTATAAGCAAAATTTGAACACCCAAAAAAGATATGTAAATTTTTTGTAAAGAGTTTTTTGATGAAACACGCAATTTTTATTTTATTCGTAAAAAATAATATTGAAAATAAAAAATCATTGGTTTTAGGAAATGATTCAAGATTTCAAAAACAATCAACAGACGAACGTTCTTTATCTAGAAAGAATCTACTAATTTTCTATTATTCATTTTTAGATAGGACAGGTGAATTTCTATTGAATCGTAAAAAATATGCATGATAATAATATATATTATTTAATGAAAATTATACATAATTTTAGCGACGAAATCGAGTGTATAGAGAAATCGAGATACGTGATGAGAACGTGTTTACTAAAGCTGAAGGAGCACTAACAAAAGAGAATTCACAATCACCAAATTAGTTTTGTAAATGCTTTGACCTTTAGTTTAAAAAAGTATGTGCATCAATTTGTGGTAGGTACAAAGACAGAGCATTCATAAGTAATCCAGTTTGGTTGAAGATTTATTTCTATAAATGAAAGTTTACCTATTTTATTGAAAATTTGTTTTCATTTAGAAATAATTTTGTTCACTAAAAACGTAAGTAATTGAACGTAAAAAATTGAATTCAGCTTTTTGTACCGAAATATTGGTACTTGTAGTCAAGTCCCATTTTAATTGAAAATATGTATTTTATGAAATATCATTCTTTCTTGGTAATAAATTAATCCTCCTAGTAAAAAAAAAATTTTTTGTCGAAATATTTCTTATCACCCTTATTATCCTCAAAAATCTAAAAATATTTTTAAATAATAATACTTATCTTTGCATCAGTTATCCTTATTAACATTCATACCAGGCGTGTTTCCTGATATCTTTTTCAAATAGCGCGATAAGAAATTTGAAAATAATAACTTTCGAATGACTCAGTTTTAAGATCATGATTTAAAAATACTTTGATCTTGAATCAAGAGTAGAATCGTTTAATTTTTAACGCTTGAAAATTGAACTGCTCCATGTATAAAGCTTGGAATTCTAAATCATACTTTTCTACGTTTTCGTAATGAATTAATTTTCAAGTTTAACCATATTTAAAATTCTTGATAATTGATTTGGGATTTCTTAATTTATGGAGTTTCTAATTCTAACCTTCATCGCATTGTAGTTTTAAATTCAAATAATTCTAATTTTAAACTTGCAAGCGAAGCGAGCCGCGCTCGCAGCGGACAATTCACACATACGTTTACTTACACGTACATAATCCCACACTTAAACTCTTTGAAAAATCTCACTCGCCGAGGATTCGAAACCTACCTAAACTACCTAAGCTAGTGTATCCTACCGCACCCTTTAGCCATTTCGCTATCGAAGCGCTTATAGCTTGGTAACAAAATCTCGGCCAAGTATTTTGAGGCAGTGACGTACTAAGTCATTCATTGAGCCTCAACCATCTTCAAACTCAAAGTTGTTAAACTCTGTGTTATACTTAAACAAAGTTTGGTGAGAATACGTATAAGAGTGACGTAAAATGTAGAAAAATTTTTTAGGTTATCTTTAGTGAGATAAATGATGATGTTATATCGATTTTTATTATTTTTGTTGCAAGTTTGAAAAAATAGAAGTGAGGTTAAAAGTAAGAAAAAGTTGTGAAAAAGTCAATAAACGGTTATCTTACATAATGAGCTATAGAAGTTAGATAAATTAGAATTCTCAAATCTTAAATTAACAGATTTCGTTTTGTTTTTTGATAAAAAATGATTCAATCGTTAGGCGTTTTTTTTTTAAATTTGTTTCTTGAGCTAGAATTTTAGGATTGGTAAAATCAAAATCATGTCCAGTCTCAATTCTGTGCCTTTCTAGAGCAGTCTTATTATCTAAATTAAAATTTCGGCGTGTTGAATTGAAGATGTCTAAAACTTGATCTAATTTAGAATCTTGAATAATCATAAAAATCTCATCCCAGGTGGCACAACATTTGGCGAATTCTTTACGTCATCGTTACGACATAGTTACGACAATGTTACGACATCCTATGTTCATGTCGTTTCGGTGTCTTTGCGATATCGTAAAGACATCGTCAGATCATACGACTTATTTACGATATCGTAAATACACCTTAACGACATGGACATAGGATGTCGTAAAGTTGTCGTGAAGATGTCGTAACGATGTCGTAAAGACGTCGCCAAACTTTGTGTCCACTGGGATCTACGTATCTTCTATAAAGAGGAACTTCAAAATTCCAGTTTGACAAAAAATCAGTTTCAAGAGCATTCATGACAATGTCCGCTACCACAGGTGAGAGTGGAGATCCCATTGCTACTCCTTCCATTTGTTTAAAATGGAGATACAAGAAAGTGTTGATTAGGAACTTTGAAGGTGTTTACGTTTTTTACAAATTGCCAACTTTCTTTAACACGAAAATTTGATTTTTCTGTGATAACTTTGAAAATGTTAGAAAGGTCGAAACTGAAGAAACAATGGACTCTGCGTTTATTTTCAGAAAGAAACCTTTCTCATTATTAGAGAACAGTTCTAAGGCAATAAATGGTACAAAAACGTGATCTACACATTTCTAAACGCTAAAGTTCCTTCTAAAACTTTTCTCCATATTTTGCATCGTTTGTAGGCTCAATATTTAGGTTTTTGAATTTTTAATAGTTTTTTTTTTTTTGATGAAAAGAATCGAAAAGATAAGTACTATTTAAAAAAGATTTTAAATATGTTCTGTAGGACTTTTTGAAAGCTGCAATTTATTGTTGAATTTCGTTTCCTTTTCGAACGATTTTTTTTCGACATTACTGTCAACAACTAAGTCTGATAAAAAATTCTAAACTGTCAAGTTTATAAAACCACGTAACAATGACAATGCTTGTTTACATCGTGTACACTCAAAATGTTGAAATTTTTTCACTCTCAAGTTTCAAGTTAACTCAGTACAGGATATGTTTCAAAATTTGATCAATTTTAAATTCCAAAGATTTCAATTTTGAGTCAATAATAACTTGTTTAAGAATTTTTATGTCCCGGGAATCAACTCTTTTATAGAATTTTCAAGTCCAATACAGAAATTTTGAAACAAATGGATTAATTTTAAACGTCAAATTCACCCGGAGCTCTTTGATATTTTCAGTCTTTCGAAAGGACTTGCTTCAAGAAAAAAGAATAATAAATTTCAGATGCACTTAAATGATAAAAAATATATAAAAAAAAATTGATTCCTTAAAAATCCTGAATTCTCCAAACTCCTAGATTTCTGTGAAATCTTTGATATCTCAAATTTGGGAATTTGTTAAATTTTTAAAATTAATTTAATGTTCAAAATTTTATAAATGTATTAATTATAGGACTTAAATTAATTTTCCTAATTCCTTAAATTCACTAAATTCTCTGAAATTCTAGAGGTCTCTGAATTTTCTGAATTTCTTCAATTGTTTGTATTCCTTGAATTCTTTGAATTGTTTAAATTTTTGGATTATTTAAATTCTTCGAGTTAATTTAATTCTTAGAATTCCTAAAATTCTTTATTAAAATGCTTTATTTATATTTAAAAAAAATGTTGAACATCTAGGTTTTTCGTAGTTCTTAACAATTGCTTAAATTCTGGATCTTCTTAAATTTGTGTTCAATCGAAAAATTTAATTCGGATCAGTTGTAAATCGTGGCGTTTTTAAATATTTTTTTCATCAATCGAGTTCATAGGGTAAATTTCGAAATATATTTAAAAGCCTTTTAAAAACGTAAAGTACACTGCTCAATCTGTTACAAAAAATAGTTTTTCTTTTAAAATTATATTTTCAGTTTCGCAAATTAGATTAGGTTCAATTTTGTATTAATATAATTGAAAATTAGTTAAAGTATGCTCAAAATTTAAATTCATAACATTTTAATATTTAATTTTTAGGACCTTTTTTCTACAGTTAAATATTGCTCAATTTTAAGTAGTTGTGTTTTGAAAACCTTTATTATAAAATTATTTATTTTTTAAGAATCAAATGTTTAGTTTTCACAACGGTCTAATGCAATAATTAAAAAAAAATTATATAAAAATATCCCAATTAATTTTTGTACCTGTACCTCTAAACAGCGCCAGTAAAATCATTTTGGATTTAAGACTCAACTAATTTATTTAAAGTGTATGTACTTTGTTAAAATTCATATTTCTGGTTGATGTTTCAACATTATAGTTAACAAATATTTTTCAAGAAGTTTGTTAATAAATTGTATTGTATTTTGTTGACACTTTTTATTTCTGTATTTTGTGGAAACTTGGTATTTTGCATTAGATTAATAATCTTCTTGGTGACTAATTTATCTTAATTAATGAAAATTTACTTATTTTTTTTAAATTTATCTATGATGCCAATAAAGTATTTTTTTGGGTGCAGAATTAATCTTTTGTGTTGAAAACATAACGGGATATGTTTTTCAAAATTAATTTTTTGTTTAATGATTCATTACTTTAGCTACACATTTTTCTTTGCTAAAAAATTCAACTTTCTTAGTTTAGTATTAAATTATTTTATTGAAAACTAATCTTTTATTTATTCTCAGCTACTACTATTTTTATTCAGAAATTATTTTTAATCGAAGGTTCATCACGCTGCTTGAGAAATTAATTATTCTGCTAAAAAAACTTCCTTTTTCATGGAGAAAAATTAATTAATTGAACTAAAAATACGATTTTTTATTTTTTTTTCTTCTAAATTTATCTTTGAGTGTTTAAAATATATTTAGAAAAAGTTTTTTTTTTACTTTCGTATTATTAATTTACTAAACGTAAGGTTCTTTTATTGCTTTAAGAAAAATTTAAAACGAAGAAGGAAAATAAAAAATGATTTAGTTAATACAAATATTATTCCTCGAAACAAATCTTAATTATTTTAAGAAAATTGAAATATTTTAAAATTAAAACTTATAATAGGAAAGCATAAAAATACATAACATACATTGAAAATAGGTAAATTTTTAACTTTTTATTATCAAATCGTTTCATTTTAAATCATCAATAAAAATTGCTAACCAAATAGTTAAATTTTCGTGCCAAAAGATACTATATATATTGCTGTATTCAGACAAATAAGTTTTTTTTTATCAAAAAAGTACACATTTTTAACCTAACCGATGAATCTTTAAAAAGGAAAATTAAATGTATATAAAAAAGATCAATTTTTAATATCAAAATGGAGTAGTTTAATTTTTAATTAAAAAATTAATTTTTTTTAAACATCTAATCTTAACCAAAGAAATGCAAATTTCATTGACAGGGATTAATTTTCTGTAAAAAAGCAATAATTTTAAATAAATTATAATAATTTTCAACCAAGTATGTAGGTAAATAATAATTTCGTTATATTCTTATTAAACAAAATTAGCTTAAAGAAAAATTAATTTTAAATCAAAAAGATCAACTTCAAAACAAAAAGGTATAATTTGTAACAAATTACATTAATTTTTAACCGATTTTTTAAATGTACAACTTTTGTATAATCATTTGTCAACAAAAGAAGTTGTTAAATTTATTCCAGGGGTTGTTTTAAAATCACTGGGAAAATTTTCAAATCACTACCTTGAGTCTACTTTTTCATGATTTCCTTGGTTTTCTGAATTCAGATTAAAATAATATTGTCAATCACCAAATTTCTGTGAGTAAATTACGAGCAGAAAATAGGTTATTTAAAAAGTGAATAGAGTAAGGTGAAATTGATCCGGTGTCTACATAATTATTGCGTTTACATTTCAAACCAGGAACTTGTAAAATGAGAAAATTTTACATGATCATCTATAATTAAACACTTTTATTTGTCAGATTTGTAAAATATTTTTATAAGGTTCTTGAAAATAATTATAATATACAACCCTGAATAAATTCATATATTTTCACAAAATAATTTTTTCTCTAATTTCAGTAGTAGAGTTTTGAAAGTAATTAGTGAAAGTGCACTAATTTATATTTAGAATTTAAATTAAAAATAACTTTTATTTGAATAATGTTGAATTACTCATATATGAATAAATCACTCAAAATTTTTTGATTAACAAAACAACTTTATTCTGATAATTAAAAAAGAAAATTCGTGGATAGTCTAGCTTTTTAGGGCCAATTTGAAATCTACTCATTGATTATAATTGATAAATATAAAATTTGTTCTTTTTGGTAGAAAATTATTTTTCTTGTTTGAAAATTTTTTTATAAACTGCTGTAATTTTCTACGAAAAATGATAAATTTGCAACAAAAAACATGAATTTTTAACTAAAAATAGTTTAATTTGAAACACAAAAAAATTGCTTCCAAGTGATTAAATTTCAAACCAAATAATATTTTGCAAATATTTTTTAAACATATCTTTAACTCCGTCTACGCAATTCTATTTGCATAAATTGAATTTTTTGAATAAGTTTCTTTAAAATAAGTGATTTTTGGATTCAAAATTTGTTTGACCTTTTTTCTTAAAAATAATTTTTAGCACACACTCTTTTGTTAAACATGCATCTGTTCTTCAAAAAAGTATTTTTATTCGAAAATTCATTCTGTTAAAGATTCAAGTATTTGGTTCAAAATTAATTTTTTTCGTAAATGATTCATCACTCTAGTTATAATTTTTTTGCTAGAGAATTGATCTTTTTTCGTTCAAAATTAACTTCGTTTGTTCGAAGCTTATGTTTTTGGGGTTGAAAAATAATTTATTTTAGAAGAAAATGCATCTTTACAGGATTCAGATTTTACATTTTTGTTTAAAATTCGTATTTTTTTAAAGAAAACTCAACATTTTAGATATTTCTGCATCAACTAAAAAATCTTTTTTGGTTAAAAATTCCTCTTTTGTGTTTGAGAATTAGTCTGTTTTGGTTCAGGATTCAACTAGTTTGTTGAAAAATTCGTAGGTTCAATTTTTAATTATGTGTTTTAAATTAAAAGTTTAAATACTTGTTGGTGGAAATATTGACTATTACACTTTTCATTTATAATTAATTTTTTTGTAAATTAAATGTTTTTATTTCAACACCAATAATCTCTCAGGTGTGAGATTCTGTTTTTGTTTCTTAATGAAATTATTTTAAGAAAATTTTCCTACAAGATATTGAAAAAAAGTTTCCCCGTATTTTTAATAAAACCTTTTCTTATTCCCTTTTTCTAGTTTTACGAAAAGATTTTGATATCAGTTTGAAAATTCAGTTACTTGGTTAAAAATTTGATTTTTTTGTTCAAAAATGAAATCATTTGATGCAAAATTCGTGTACATATTTTGTTAAAAGTTCATCTTTTTGCTCAAATATTCAACCAGTTTGTTGAATATTGCAGAAAACATATTTCTGGTTAAAAACTAATTTTTTTAAATCTAAACGCGAACTATTTTGTTAAAAAGTCATTTATTCTTTTTTACAAATTAACGTTTTAACTGAAAATTTAATTATATAATTTTTAGCTAAAAATTTAGTTAATTTTCTTGAAAATTCCTTATTTTTTATAGAAAATTGAACTATTTCAGCAGAAATGTCATCTTTTTTTGTTAACAATGCAAATTTTTGTTGAAAATGCATCTATTTTTGCTACGGTTTCAAATAATTTTTTGAGTCCGCATTTTTGGGTTAAATTCAACTGTTTTCAAAATTTTAATTTTAATATTTCTTGGTTGACATATTAACTAATACGATTTTTGTTGCAACTGAATCTTTTTTGTTTGAAAATGGAACTATTTTGTTATAAATCGATTTTTCTGGCGTTGAAGTTTCAACATTTTAGTAAAAAATTGATCACTTGGTTGAATGATTTTGTTGAAAATTCATTTTATTGTTCTTATAAAATTCTCATTTCATTTTCAAATTTATCTTTTTTTGCATGATAATTCTCCTACATCGTGAAAAATTTAATTATTTCATTAAAAATAATTTTTTCTTCTTTCAAGGTGCATACTTCTTATCAAAAACTCAAATATTTGATTACATTTTCAACATTTTGTTAAAAATTATTTTGTTTGTTTGTTTGAAAATTCAATTTTTTGACCGCAAATTTAACTATTTAATTTAGTTTCAAATTAATATTTTTTATTAAAAATTGATCTTTTCTAGTAGAAAAAAATTGGTCCTAAATCAATGTATTTTCCTAATTTTTTTTTTGAAAATCCATCCTCTTATTTGAAAATTCATGCTTTTTGTTCAGAAAGTCAACTCTTTGGATAAATTTTTTTTTGTGAAATTGAACTGCTTTCTGAGTAAGTTAAGATAATTTTTGGTTGGAATAGCAACTATTATATTTTTTTTTGAAAACATACTTTTCTTGGCTGAATAAAATTCAAATACGTGGTAGAATGTTGACCAACTTTTCTGTTTTGTTTAAATATTCATGATTTTATATGGAAAATAAACCGTTTGGTCGTAAATTAAATTTTTTTATCAGTGTTTAAATTCTGCACGATTGCGTTATTTCGTTAAAAACTTCTATTTTTAAAGTTGAAAATTCTTTGTAATATTTTTTAATTACAATATACAGTTCTTAGTAAATTTATTTTTTTGGAATCAAGCAATAAGTTGCTTTCTACTCTTGACTTACAAAATTTTACGATTATTCAAATTATAAATTTTCTGCTAATATTTGATGGCTCACTTTTCGCTTATTGAATCCGAAAAATTTTTATCTGTAATTAGGTTAATTTTACTAATTTTCTTTTAAAGAGATCTCAAGGTATTTTTTTTATTTTTAAGAAAAATATACAAATGAAAAAAATAATTTGAAAATCAATGAAAGGTAGAAAACAGATAAATCTTCTGCCAAAAAATTTGATTTTTATCAAAAAATGATAAATTTTCGACATGATATGGAATAGTCAAATTTTACGATTGAAAAATTAATTTGTACACAAAGAAATTAAATTTTAATCAAAGAGATTTATTTTCTTCAGAAACCGAATAATTTTAAATTCATTACATTTATTTTAAACAAAAAATTAAATATTCAATTAATAAGCTTAATTTTTAACGAAATCCAAAACACATTTTCAATAAAACAGATACATTTTTTGAACAAAAGAAAAATTTTCAACAAAAAATAGCAAGGAGTATTTTCAGTTAAAGAAACCAGTTTTTAGCAAAACAAAACAAAATAATAATTTAATTTAAAACTAATTTTTAGTAGAAAAGATTGATTTTGAACCAAAAAGATAAAATTTTTAACCATTTTCATGAATTTTCAACCAGAATTTGATTTTTTAAATTTAAATTTAAAAAATTAAAAAAAAAACTATAATAGACTTTTTAACCTCACAATAAAATTCGCTATCCAAAAGTTTGATTTTCTAGCAAGAAATACACCAATTGTTAAAAAATCCTATTAAAAACTATTATGTTAGTTAAAATCTTATTTCGCTTTGTGTCGTTTTTAAAAAACTTAATTTGCTTATTTTTAATATTATATTTAATATTTAAACTAAAAATACCTATCATAGTAAAATATGATAATAAGAAAATTTGTCCATTCTTTGAGTGAAGAGAGTTCGTTTATTAATATTTTTCGTACCTTGCTTTGTTTTTCCGAAAATTTACTTTCGTTATTTTTACCGTTATTTTTTACGATTAAAATAAAAACTATAATTCATAAGAAAAAAATTATTATTAATTTTTAGCTCTTCATTGGTTAAGAAGCTTTTGTCTGTTATTTTTTTCACATTTTTGTTTGTTTGTCCCAAAATTAGTTTCTTTTTTATATTTAATGTTTCAATTCTAATGATTAAAACAAATACTACTCTTTCTATTAAAAAATGGTGCGAGTTAGATTTATATTTTTTGTTTTTAATGTTATTTTTTACCATTAAAACAAAAAACACGTATTATAGAAAAAAACAAATTTGAAAATATTTGTAGCACTTTTTTTCGCAGCTTGTGTCGTTTGTCTGACATTTTTTTTCTAATTTAAATTATTAATTTTGACGAATAAATAAAAAACTGCCTGTCGTATGAAAAAAAATGATGGAGAACAAGTTTATAAATTTTTTTTTCAGTTAAGAATTTTTGTACATTCATCTTTTTTCTTATCTTTCATAATTTTATCGCAAAATGGAATTTTCAACTTTTATTATGTTTTTTTTTTAATTTTGAATGTACTATAACTACGATAATTTTTAAATTTTTGAAAAGAGTCAAAAAAGGTAAATTGTTGGACTTTCCGAGTAATAAAAATGGCTCTACAAAGATTTTTTTAATCGTAAAGAAAATAGTGTGAAATTTGTTTAAATGCTCTAACCTTTTAAATTTTCATACAATATTGTTGGCTATAAAATTTTTCATTTTATTTTAGGTCTTAAAAAAGCTAGAAAAAGCTCAATCCAATCTGATCACATTTAAAAGTTATCATGCCAACAGACTTACCGACCACAGGCTACAGACAGACGGACAGACAACCTTCGTAAAAATCGTTTCTTCTGACTTGGGGATGTCGAAATGCAAAGATTTGATGGAAACTGACCATGTTCAATTTTAAATAAAACTAATACCTTGTAATTAGGATGAGAATATAAAAAATCTCGTCGTTTTGGTTATTAGGTAGTGTCCATTTTCTTAGGCGAATCTTTAAGGGATTTAAGGGAACAACCCTTAAAATATTTACCAACTATTTGAAATCTTTGAATGATAAAATATGTTTTCCATGTATCATTGTAAATTAATTTCCGACCCCATTAGTACAATAAAAAATGTCTTATGATTTTTCGATTATAATATTGTGTTCTGAAATCGATTCAACCAATTATTAAATATTTAAGCAAGGAAGTCTTTATTTCCCAACAATGAAAATCAGGGGAGGTTTTTTAATTATTCTATTGATGTCGAAAATTAATTTACAATAAACTTGGAAAATTTATCCTAAAAGAAGAAGTTGTTAAATTTATTGTAAGGGTTGCTTTAACATTATTGCAAAATATTGTAAAGCGCTACCTTGACTCTAATTTTAATGATTTCCTTGATTTTTGAAATTTTTATTGAAATAATATTGTCAATCACCAAATTCCTGTGGGTATATGACGAGCAGAAAAGAGATTATTTGAAAAGTGAATAGAATAAGGTAAGTGAAATTAATCAGGTGTCTAAATAATTCTTGTGTTTTCATTTCGAATCAGGAAATTGAGAAAAAGTTTTGTTGGTGGAGGTGACGAAATATGATCCAACATATACACTTTTATTTCTTGTTTGATTCAGAATCAACTATTCTGATTTAAAAAATTAGAAAATTTTTCATAAAAAAGTAACTTTGTTCCGCCTAGTAGGAAACATTTTTTCCAGCCGGTCAGGTTCAAGGTCAATTGAAGATCAAAATTAAGAAAACCATTGTATCTAAGGAAACACTCGGGTCACAAAAAACCTTTTCTCTTAGTCGGTTTTGGGGTCGCTGATTCCAAATTCGAGGTCAGTTTAACCCCAACAGATCAGGATCACGGTCAGGTGAAGGTCAAAATGAAGAAAACCATTGTATCGGAGTAAGATATCTACTTTAAGACATTTTTGGGGTCGCTAAATCCGAATCTTATAGGGTATTATAGGGTCTTATAGGGTCTTATAGGGTAGAATTGAACCCGGATTCTGATTCAGCGACCCCAAAAACGTATAAGAGTAGAAACTTTTTCTAAGTCCATGGTTTTCTTAATTTTTACTGTGGTGTGACCTTCACCCTGACCCGATGGGGTCAAAATGACCCCGGGTCGGATTTAGTGAGCCCATAAAAGTCTTAAAGTAATGGTTTGTGTCGAATCAACGGGTTTTTCTCATTCTGACGTTTTCTTGACGTTCTTCATATCCGATAGGTTCACGCTGACCTCAAATACGCAGTCAGCGACCATACATTGTTTAAAAAATTTGATATTGTTTTTAACCATTTTCTCATAACATAGAGTTATGAATTCGCGGCTTTCCAAAAATTGTCCACTCTTTTTCCAATTTTCAATTAAAGGAGGATATATTTTACAAATTTTAACGAGAGTGATTCTTTAAACAATTTATTTTTATTGTTAATAATATTCTCTTCAAATAATGCTAGGAAATTTTAGTTTAAGAAAAAAATTCACTTCTAAACCCATTTTCAATAAAAATGAGTTAGATGATTAATTAGAGTCAAGTAAAGTAATTTTTCTAACAATTTACGATTATTATTCATAATATTCCATTTGATTTATTATAGAAAGATGCGGTTTTCTAAAATTTCTGGGTTTTGTCCAATTGTTAATTATAGTGAAGTAATAGTTAATTGCAGTAAATAAACACAATTTTTTTAACAATGTATTATTATTGTTATTAACATTATCTTTGTTTAACGGTAGAATGTTGCGGTTTTTTCTGAAATTTTTAAGTATTTGTCTGTTTTCATTAGAAGTGACTTGATAATTAATTAGATTTATAAAATATAATTGTTTAAACAAATTATTATTGTTTATGCTTGTCTTCATCTATATCAATGCCTAATTGTTTTATTTTACCTTTCTTTCCTTTCTTATTTTTTACAAATAATAAATGAACAAGAGAGAAAAACATTCTCAAGAAGACTTGTATTTATTCCATTTTTTGGTTTGGTCTCTTGTCTCTTTTTGACCATTAAGCAAAGAGAATATTGTTAACAGTGATAACAAATTGTTTACACTTTTTTTCTTTGATAAGTTGAATTAATTATTACTCCACTCTAACTAGAAATTGGACAAAATGCCAGAAATTTCAGAAAATACCTCATCTTTCTAGCATTATTAAAATGGAATCTTAATAATAAAAATAATAATAATAATAATAATAATAATAATAATAAACAGTTTAAAGAATTAATTTTCTTGACTCTAATTAATGATTGAACTCATTTTAATTAAAAATTGGACAAAAAGTAAATGTTTTTTAAAAACTGCAATTTTCTGGCATTATTCTGAGAGAATATAATTAATAATAACAATAAATTGTTTAAACAATTATTCTTGCTAACATGATTGAACTTCTACCTCCATTTAATTGAAAATTGAAGTTGAAGCCAGAAATTTTAGAAAAAGCCTTATCTTTCTAGCATTATTGAATTGAAATATTATTAATAATAGCAATGAATTGTTTAAAGAATTTATTTTTCTTGACCCTAATTAATTCTTAAACCCATTTTAAGTAAAAATCTGATAAAGTAATTTTTTTTAACAGCAATTTTCTTGCTTTTTTCTGAGAGAATATCATTAACAATAATGATAAATTATTTAAACAATTCAATTGGAAATCAGGCAAAAAGTTAATTTTTTAACTGCACTTTTCATCATTATTCTGAGAGAATATAATTAAAAATAATTTTAAAAAGTTTAAACAATCATTGTTGCTGATATTATTTAACTATTACCTCCCTATAATTGAAAATTGGACAAACAGTAGATCATTTTTGGAAAAACTGTGACTTTCGAACTATATTCTCTGAAAAAATTTATAAAAACAATAGTAAATTCCTTAAACAATAATGTTATCGTTTAATTATCAGTATTAAGTGGTAATTTTATGTACAAGAAACAATTTGCATTAAAAAAAAAGTTAGAAGCGCCGAACTCTCGCAATATACATTTTTTCATTTATGGGGTTTTTTGGAACCCTATAAAATATACGTATGGGGGTAAGAATTAAAAAGTGATATTTTCTTCGTATTCTATGGCTGATTCTAAAGTGGCTCATTTACAAAAAATAATTTATTTTTGTATGAATTTGACCAATTTTCCAGCTTATAATTATAAAAATTCGAGAAAAAAATTATCCAATGCATTTTTGGACCACCTTAATGCGGACCCGGACTCTTGAGGAACCCTTTAAACTACGGCCCACCGTGCAAAATCCCTATCCCTGGTTACTTAACCTTTTTTTTGCATTTTGTAAGATTGACACTGGGATCAATTAAAAAATGCAAAAATCCACTTTTTTTAATCATTTGAGTTCGCTTTTGAGTTCTATTTTGAAATAAAATTAATTGTTAAAAAAATTGTTGCAAAAAAAATATTTAAAACATTTTCAATCATCAAACATAGACTTTAAATTGAACCATATTGCACTATCGTTTTCTTACGATGCAATTTTTTTTATTAAAAAATCGAACAATTTACGAAACATTTGAAAAAGAACTGATTTTTTTGGGTGGACAGATAAAAAAATCGATATTTCAGAAATTCTTTATATCAGATTGAAAGAAAAAAATGTGTTTCATTTTTTTGCTTTTAAGAATAAGAGAAAAAATATTTGTAGAACAAAAAAAAAACTTAGTTGTAAATCTGATGCGAAATGACCCAGATATATTATTGCACTTACCAACAAAATCAAGTAGGAAAACCGCGGTTGTTAGAAGGAGAGTTCCGGCAAAGATCTTCATTTTTGCAACCGGCGGATTTAATTAGTAATCGTAACTGATAAGATTTAAGGAAATCACTGCTATTTATACTGAAAATTACTAAGCTCTAACAGGAAAATAGGAAAAATTATTTAAATTTACCTAACCTGATGATAGAAGAAATCAGACCAATTGTAAACGAGAACAAGGTTTTATAACGTATAGAGAACAAAATACGATTATTTGCTATGCTCTTATTAGATGATTGCCGCACTCTTCTCGTATCCGCGTTGAAATTAAAATCTCATAAAAACGTCAGGAAAATAACTATTAGAATGTATTTTCTTTGATTTAAAATAATTCTAGTTCTGATATAAACAAAAATTATTTTTTGAAAAAAAAACAGAAATTTCTCGTATCCTGTAGACAAGATATAATATCTGTATTTCATATTTAAAAATTTTGTTCAAGGTTTGAGAAAAATTAAAGAATTGAAAAAAAATTAATAATTGGTTTATTCTAAGTAAAACAAGTTTGGGCCCTAAAAAGGCAAAGCTTTTTTAGATTGAAATGTAATATTTAGTCATTAGTTGGAGTAGTTACATTTTAGAAACATGATGTAATTATTTAAGCCATTAATTATCTTTTATTAACAAAATTGCTAAAATATGTGTCGGAGATGTCAAATTTTTGAAAATTTTTAGAAATTCTGTAGTTTTTCAAATTTACGTACAAACTGATTTTGAATGAAAAGTTTATTTTTAATCTTCAAGATCATAATAAAATGTAACGATTCCCTTGAATTAAAGTGCTCTTAATTTTTACGATTTAAATTCTAAAAAGTGGCAAGATTCATCGATTGCAATTAAAAATTTCATCTTTTTGATAATTAAATTTTGAGAGTTTTTCAGTTTGAAAGATATAAATGGAAGTAAAAAGCTAGACTTTTAATTTCTAAACTCATTCAAATTTGATAGTTTTTACTTTTACATCTTCAAAGTTTCAATAGTATCAATTGCAACAGCTGAAATTAAAAAATTAAAATTGTACCTAAATCTTCAAAAAATAATTGTTTTTAAGTTTGCAAAATTACAATAACAAATTATGCAAGTTCTAAGGTTTGCAATTTTAAAAGCTGTAATTTTGATAATTCTTTTTTTAAATTTCTTCATTTTAAAATATATCGGATTAAAATCTTTACTTCTTATTTTATGTTTGGATTCACAACTTGACTTTTGATTTTCAAAATTGTCAAAGTTTAAGAATTTTTATTTGTGCCTCTTCAAAATTCAAAAGCTTTCAATTTTAACGCTTCAAAATTCATTTATCAAAAAAATTGTTAAAATTGAGATTTTGAATCTTTGAAATTAGGAAATGTTTATTCCAAAAAATTACCATGGAAAATAATTTATGTCTTGAAACTCATTATTTCAAATTAAGGAACTTAAAAAATTCTATCAGAATACTTGGAAGTATTTAAAATATCTTAAAAGATTTCCAAAATTATCAAAAACGAATGAATAGATTTTCCGCCAATTTTCTCATTTTGATAGATTTTTCGAAATTGAAGGAATAATGCAAATCAATTCTTTCTTGGTTAAAGTTGAAAGATTCGAAATTAAATTGTAAAACCAATAATATTATTATAATTATAATGTTGCATGTTTTCTTTGAAAATTAAGTTTGAACACGAAATAGTGGAATAAAATCAACATAAAATTTTAAGTATTTTCGTAGAATTTGGGTCTGAAAAATGCGAAGTCAATACTGAAATTCTAACTAAACCTGGATAAAACTCTGAGAAAGTAAAATATAAATAAAAACTTCAAAGCAGAACATGGAAACCGTATTTTTAGAATTTTGAAATAAAAACAGCATCTAACTTGTCGAATTCAGTTTAAAAAAATTCCAAATTACTTGTGAAATTTGTACAAAGCTTAAGGAAAATTTTAAATACAAAAAAAAAGAATTAAAAACTGAAAGTAAAAGGACTGAAGGTAAACCAAAAATATGAACTTGAATGCAGAAAATAGTCATTGTTTTTAATTATCAAAATTGTACTCGAGTCATCGAATCCAGTTTTCAGAATTTTTAAATCAGTCGTGAAATTCCAATATAACTTGGAGAAAAACTTTACACATTTGCATTTTATAAAGAAGATTTCAAAAACTGCCCTCCTATTCCATCTTCTACTCCAATACTGTCATGAACCTCTACGGAAGCTCAAAAAATATTTGTAAAAAATGTGCTGACGATTGGTCAAAAACGGCGGCTTTGCCCCTTTCCTGCCTTCACCCCTCCTTCTCTTCCCCCAAAACACTTACGACCTTCTGAAAGCCCAAACACACACACACACACAACATTCAGTTGGTGATTTATTTGATATTTTCTGAGAAGAATTATTATCCTGATTCGATGTTGAATTGGAGATACCTTTTTCCCTTAACACGTTGTAATCTTGTAGATTTCGTTCAAATTTTATTTGTATTCTAAGTACTTCGTTTGCCAAGAGTTTTTCAGCAAAAGCACTATATTATGTTTATTCACTCACTTCGATTAGTTTAAACAGCACGTCTGACGATACTGGAATACGCGACTTCACCGGTATTGTCCGCCATCATGGAAATTAACTTGCACACTTGTGCACGTGGTCCCACTGAATGAGTGCGCATGCGTGGCTGCATCTTTCGTTGGTCTAACTGAATAGTTTCCTCGCTCAACAAAAATTTCTTCAGGACAAAAAAATAAGGCTTAACAAAATAATTTCGTGTTAAGAACCAAATATTTTGTTTGTCCAACAAAATAATTTTGTACTAAGAACCAAAATTTTGCTCTGACAACGAAAACTGCTGAACAAAATGGTTTTGTTTCGAATAATAACTTTTTTTCTCACTGTGGCGAAAGCAAGAAATAGAGTGTCAGCGGCAATCCACATGTTTTAATTTAATTGATAAAAGTAAATGATACTGGTTTGGTTTAGAGCGAAATGAAATTTCTAAGAAACTAGGGGGCTTTCTATATTCCACCCCAGAAAAAACCATTTCAGTAATATGATCACTTCAAAAACCAATTTGCGCAAGTTTTCTCGTGTTGCCGAGAATCAGAATTTCATCAAAGTTATGAAGAAAAAGAAAAAGCTGCTTGGAAGAGTTTCAAAAATGTCGTGGAGAACTTTCTTGGTCACAGAAATCCCCTGCGTAGCTCCTTCAAGAATAAAGGAACAAGATATCATAGAAGAAAATAAAATAAAATTTCCTTTTACGTGTCAGGGAAAGTTTTCGGTGTTTCAAATATTTTGCAAGGTTATTAATGGAATTCGACCTCCCCAAATCAAATGACCCTTAAATTTGGAACCAGCGACCTTGAAAACGTATAACCGCTTTGCTTTCTGTGTTCCGTGAATGTTCCAACTTTCATCATTTTTTTGAGGTCAGGAACGAAATGCGATCTGACCGTGTCAAACCAACCCAGGATTCGGATTCAGCGACCCCCAAAAAAGTATAGAAATGTTTATATTGTCTGGTGGACAAGACCTGTTTTTGGTGTGCCTGTGTTATTAGTATACAGAAGTGAACCTTGGAATTAAATGTAAATTTATTCTTCTCCATGCTTTTAGAATGCGAAATAATGCAAACAATTTTAGTATTTACCTACTGCATAAATTACTAGTTTAAAAAAATCAAAAAACTCCATACCATGTTGCTTGAATTCCATTCGCCGAGAATATTGATAATTGTAAATTATCTTCAATGAATAGGTTTCAAATTCATCAAAAATTGACAATTTTCCACAATCACCTTCTTGTCTTAATGAAAAATGTAATAGTTGATATATAAACCAAAAAATATTTTTATATTAAGTTAAAAACAGTCTAATTTATTAAAAAATGCGAATTTAAAAATTATTGTTAATTTTCTGACAATGTAGAAGAAATAAAAAAAACATTTTAACAAATTAAAGCCTAACAGTCGTATTATTGCGAAAACAGTTGATCTTCAATCTGGAATAGAAGAATTTTCCACAAGAAAAATTAATTTTTTTCAAAATAGTTTAACTTTAAACCATAAACAAATTTTCAACCAAAAATGTATTCGTTAGGAATTTCCTACGGAAATAGGCGAATTTAAAAAAAATATTGATTTTCTGCCAAACAGGTGAATCAGCAACTTATAAAGGATAGGTTTGCAATTAAAATATATAATATTAATATTTTCAGATAAAAAAAAAAACCAATTTGACAAAAAGAATAAATTTTTAAAAATAGTTACATTTTTAAATGTATAGTTTAAATTTCTACCAAAATAGTTAAATTGTTAATAAAAATTTCTTTATTTAAACCAATTTGTTTTATTTTTTGAGAAATTGTTACATTTTTAACATAACAAAATCAACTTTCCACCGAACAGTTGAACTCGCATGAAAAAATTCAATTTCTGACCAAATAGTTAAATTTTCAAAGCACAAATGATGAATCTTTGACCAATAAAATTGAGTTTTTGAAAAGAAGTTCAAATCTAAGCCAATTATACAGCTGCTTTCTCAAAAAAATGAATGAATGAGTAATAATTAAAAAAAAAGATAAATTTAAAAACATATGAATTTTCTACGAGAAAAGACGAATTTTTATTTTAAAATACAAACTTTCACCTGAACAAGGAAAAGTAACATTTTCATGGGTAAAAACTAATTATCCACAAAACAGAAATTTCAGAAAAATAGTTCAATATTCCACCAAAAAATATGACTTTATCTAAAATGATAAATTTCCAAGAAAAAACTATCAAGAAAAGAGTTTGAACTTGTACCAAATAGTTTAATTGTGAACTAAAATAAAAAAATTAATTTTTAACAAAAAAATGAAAAGAAATCTTAAAAGAAGGGGAATATTTTTTAAATGGCATAATACTTTTTATATGGCGTTAAGTCCAATAAGTTAATCTACTGTCTAAACAATTATGTAAATTATATCAATTTTATCAAATTAAAAAAATGTTTCAAAAATTTAACGAACAGTAATTAAATCAGTAATTAATTTTTTTAAATAATATATTTTACATTATTGCACTTACCGGCAAAATCAAGCAAGAAAATTACAGATATAAGTAGGAGACTTCCCGTGAAGCTTTTCATTTTTTCTATCGACGAGTTTGATTCGTAAGCATAACTGAAAAATTTTAAGAAACTCACTCCTTTTATACTGACGATTAATAAGTTCTGAAATAAACTCGTGAAAATTATTAAAAATTACCTAATATTCATGATATACGAACTCAGACTATGTTTAAACAAAAATAAGATTTTTTACTTAAAGAGTACTTAATCGCATTATTTGCTACGTTATTATCAAGTGATTATCGCACTCTTTATAGAATTAAATTAAAATATGAGAAAAAAAAATTATGAGAATGTACCTTTTTTATTGAAAATAATTTTAATACTGAAGTAAACAACCATATATTAAAGTTAGTACAATTTCTTGCACCCTGTCTAAAATATATAATACCTATTTTCAAATTTTACTAATTATCTGCAAAATTAGGGTGAACATTTCAAAATTAAACAAATAATTAATCATTTCATGATATTGACTTAAATATTTTTAAGCTTGATATAAGAAATACACACACGCATGTAATTGTTCAAATGAATTGCAAGAGAAAATTAAAAAAAGATTTTGAAAAATTTAGGCTATTTCCTCAAATTTTACACAAGAATGGGTTTCGAGTAAGCTCAAAAATATTTACAAGTTTTAAGATGATTGGAAATTAATTTATAAAACCTGAAATAATTCAATTGATTTAAAACAAGGGTACATTTATCAAGATTTCAAAATATTTTTAAAGCTGTCTGAGTAAATGTATTTAAAACATTTCAAAATATTTCTGAAATATTAAAAGTTTAATCTAGAAGATGATAAGTTAACGTTTTTAAGTTTGCTTAACAGTTTTAAAATGGTTCAAACAATAATATAAAACATGCAAATGATTTTTTAAAGCTTATAACGTAATGCCAAATTTTTGTACATTTCTTAACCGACCTGAAAGGTTCATTTTATTCTGCAAGAAAAATTATAATAAATAAACAGGCTTTCTCTTTTTAAGGATCACAAAAATGATTGAAGAAAAATTATTTTTTTTCTACGACCAACCACAGATTGTCACGCATTGTTTTAAAATTGTTATTAACAATTACGAAAATTATTATTTAATGTCCCATATCCAATTTTGGAATCACTGTTAGTTTGTTGTCGGATAATTTCAGTGGAAAACCGTCCTTTTTGCATGTAAAAAAAATAAATCATAGTTTTGTTTAAAAAATTGTTTATAACAATCATATAAATTATTCTTAATTTAGTTTCGTTGGTTGATCACCGCAATAAATGTCACTCTGATAATTATTGAAGAAAAAAACATTTTTTACGAGGAAACGGCCGATTAGGAGACTTGTTTAACTAAATTGTTATAAACAATCTATATTGTTTATGTTTGATGAAGCTTAAAGTATATAAATGGCTTTAAAGATAATTTTGAATTACTTTTGTTTAGAAACTCAATTCAGCTGTGAAAAAAACTCGTTTATAAAGAATTTGTTTATAGAAATGTTTATAAAAACAATAGTTGTTAACTCATGCTAATTTTTTTGTTACAAATTATGACTCTTATGAAAAATATTAGCAACTAGCGTGAAATAACCGATTTTTTCTATAATAAAAAACACTAATAAGAATTTGTTTAGAAAAGTTGTCTATAATAATTAAGTTAAATATTATTAAAATTAATTATGTTCTATGTATGCATATGCAATAATTCCGGCTGATAGTGAGTTTCTATCTGTATTTTTTCTTGAGATAAAAATTCACAAAGCTCAAATGGTCAATTTTGTCACTTTATTTGTTTATATATTGTTGCTCTGTAAAAAAATATAAAAAAGCAAACCAGAATTCTCTTAAAAATTAATTGCTGAGCATTTACAAAAAAAAACTTTTAAATCGGTTACTAAATACGACCTGTGGGCGATTATAAACAGTAAATTCCTATTCCAGACCACTGCCCGTACAGAAATCGCCCGATTTCAAACGTAATACTGATCTGGCCCCGATCGGATTTCCCGATCTGGCCCTGATCGGTAGAACTCTGTGGCCCATACCTGGGCCCGACCGGGCCAGACCGATTTTCTACTGAAACGCCATCTCCATGCGCTCGCAGAACTAGTGCTGCCTGATTTTGTCTGATAGTGCATTGAAATTTGTATACATACTACTCGTTTATAATATTCTAGCAATGATTAAAAATGCATAAGGAGAGTAAGCCGTGGTTCGGAGGCACCAAACACCAGTCAGTAAACCTCGAAACCTGTGCGAGAAAGATGAGAGTAAGTAATTGCACTCTGTGGGCTCAATGAAACCTAACCTCAAATAAATTAATAATTAATTAAATGGTCTTAGGTAAAATTAATATATTTACCATTAGATGAGTGAAATATTATTACATGATGAAATTTATCAAGTTCTTTTGTTTTCAATTATTATTTAAGAACTCAAGGTTTTTCGATTTAATGTAGAGTTAGAATTATCAAATGTATTGAGAATAAATTATGTGATACAATCGATTATATTATTGAAACATTGATTCTGTATTAATAATAAATTAATTAAAGAAATACATTAAGGACAAGTAGTTCAACCAAGATGCAAATTGCCAATTGTGGAGGGATTTGAACAAGAACTAGTTACTCAACTGCGCATGCGTCTCATTCGGCATCTAATTGGTTTCGCGCGAAGTTTAAAATGCTAAACAAAGTTTCTTTTTTCTTTTTTATTACAAACGATGATATGTTAGCTTATAAAAACGTCCATTAGGTCGAAATTCATCAATAATAATAAAAATTAATTAAATGCATATTCTGTAAATAATATTTAAAATAACCAGGAATATTTAATTCAAAAATTTTCATTTTTGTTTAAAAGTTGTTTGGTCTGTATTTCTTCCTAACAGACTTAAAAAAATAAAACTTTAAACAAATTTCAAAAATTTCAGGAGGATTATTGTACCAATATTTCAAAGAATTCATGAAAATTTTAAGCTATTTCAAAAAAATTAACAAATCTTTTGAAGATTTCAACGATTTTTCATATTTTTTTAGAGATTCTAAAAGACTTTACACAAATGTGAAGAACTTACGTAGATCTTACATACTTTAATAGATTTAAAGAAATTCATAAGCATTTGAAACCATTTAAAGAACTGCATAACTATTTAATAAAATTTTATTTGTTTAAACTAATATAACAGATTTCATAAATATTTCAAAGAATTGATATAGTTTTTAACATATTTTAAAAAATGTCTCAAAAGTTTAAAAATTGAAAAAAAAATTTGAAAAACTTCAAAAGATTTCACAAAAGATTCAAGATCAAATCTAGATTTTACATACTTTAATTATTTTGATTACAAATTTTCTTTCTAAAGTACACGTTTTTATGTTCCAAACGTTTTTACAAATCAAAAAATATCGTGTTTCATATCAAATGTATCAGGATACAACAAATAATCCCAAAACATATAATTTAAACAGTCTAATGGTATATCAACAAAAATGCTCTATTGCCATTTCTATAAATTTCGAGAAAAAAATAGTCTCTAACGAAGAGTCTTTTATCCTAAGATGAGGCGTTTCCGATTTATAACATTTTTTATCTTACGAATATACAAACATAAATACATGAATTTTGAAGGGGCCAATTATAAATCAAATTTTGTTCTGATCATATGACTTTATATTAATCTTATTACTGACTTATTTATTACTTATTACTTATTAAACAATAAAATATCATAAAAGTTAAATAAATATGTAGTACTAAAAATAAATTAAGTAGGTACGCACTTTCGATTATTTAGATGTCCCAAAAAATATATTTTATTTACAATTCGCCGAAATTAGACGCCACCGAATTTTGAAATTCTACTTTGAAAAATAAAAAATTAAATTAGTGTTAAATTCTTTGAATTCCGAATGACTTATAAATATACCTATCTTTTTAGCTCTCTGTTTTATATATTTTCTTCTTATAACACAGCCACACAAAAAAAAAGTTTGCGGATCTGGTAACAAGACACACGTATTCCTATGGGTTTTGGGGCGCTGAATTCAAATTCGGTATCAAAAATTACCCATCACGTCATGGTTGAGCCATAACTTCAAAAAATGACGAAAAATCATGCACTGAGGCAAATAAATGTTAAAAAAATGCCAGTGATTCAAATTTTCACTTCAAAAACATGTCGACAACTGTGAACGATCAACCCTTGCCTGATACCATCTTATTTAACATAACTTTACCCAAAAGAACCTGACCTCACCTAACCTGAATTAACAGAAATTTATTGAACTACACGTAAAGCTCTGGAAGCATGTTTTCCCAGTAACAAATGTGTGCTACATCGAATGATTCTACCCGAGCCTAACCTAGAAAAAAATCTAACCTAGCCTAACCTAACCTAACCTCACGAAACACAATTAAACTGATTGTGTTGTCCCGCTGTATTTGCGGTACCGTTTCATTCAGCTTCCGCTTAACCTACATAGAGGTGAAACCTATCCTAACCTAAAAAAACCTGACCTTACCTAACCTAACCTAACCTAAATTAACTTCACGTAACACAATTAAACTCATTGTGTTGTCCCGTTGTGTTTGCGGTACTGTTTCATTCAGCTTCGGCTTAACCTACATAGAGGTTTAACCTATCCTAACCTAACCTAACCTAGCCGAATGAAATTCAACCACACGTGTAGCTATGTAAGCATACGGTTCTCAGTCTTAAATCTGTGCTATATTTAATAGGTTAACTCGATCTTAACCTACAAATGAATCTAACTTAACAGAACCTAACGAAATTTTGCTTAACGCAACACAACTTAACTTAAGTGTTCCCGTTGTAACACAATAAAATTCATTTCATTCTGCTACAGGTGGTCTACAATTTAGATGCACATTACTCATTTGAAGAAACTTAGAACTACAAGTAGAATTGACCCCATTTCAATTAACCTAACAATGTTTGTATCAATTAAAATGTAGAACTATAACTTAAACATGCAAATGAATAAGAGTTTTATTCAAAATTTTTTTCTCTCTGCTTTTCTTAGACTTAAGGGATATATTTATACTATCTTTCGTGTTTACATTTTATATTGCTTTTTATCGTAATTAAATTGATTTATAGACCTACTTCAGTCTATTTTCTGCCTGCTATAATGTGTCCTTTTTTCATCGAAGGAACGATGCAAAGGGTTACGTTTACGTTTAAGACCCACATTCGTTTCCCTTTTCAGCATCCAGCAAAAATCAGCCATCATGACCTCGTCTCATCTACTCTGATATTGTTGTTCCATCACTTTTATGTCTTGATGAAAACGTTCCCCTTGTTCTTCGCTGAAATTACCAACATTTTCTGAAAACTTATCTAGATGGGAATCTAGAAAGTGAAATTTTAAATTCATCAATCAGCCTAACTTTTTGTAGTTTCTTATCATTTTCGCAACAATATTCTCGTAGTCTGGACTTTTTTTGTTACTGAGGAAATTTGCGTTTACTGCTTTAAAACTTTCCCAAGCGTCCATTTCAATTTTTGTCATGTGGCTCATGAAATTAGTATCTCTTGTCAATATACGAATCTGTGGTCCATCAAAGACTCCTTCTTTCAATTTAGCGTCTGGAACATTAGGGAATTTAAGGGATATATACTTATAGCATTGTCCATCTTTGTCTAACGCCTTGACAAATTGCTTCATGAGCCTAAGCTTTATGTGGAGGGGTGGTAGTAAAATTTTTTCTGGATCAACGAGGCTTTGGTTGATGATATTATGAGAACCAGGTTTGAACGGATCTCTTAAAGGCCAATGTTTTTTGCTGTAATAATTGGCTCGATCTCTGCTATTCGACAGGCATCTAAAGCATGGCTCTCTCGTGAAACCCGATTGTTGGCCTAATATCATTGTTATGATTTTGAGATCACCACATATTTGCGATTTGTGATTCGTGTAATTAACTTTTTCAAGAAGTATTTTAACATTGTTATATTCTCCTTTGACGACCGTTGGAGCTATAGGGATAGGAGCGTAAGTATTCGTGTTATGCAGTAAAACAGCCTTAATGCTGCGTTTTGACGAATCAATGAAAAGTCGCCATTCTTCGTTATTGCAAATGACGTGAGGAACCCATTTTGTTTCTTTGTGCAGCAATTTACGATCAAAACACTTTTCGTAAAGACTTTTCACTTCCTCGTCGATTGATTTTCGCAAACTGCTCACTTCATGTTTACTGCAAATATAACAGAATGAATCTGAGCTATTTTTGCAGGCACGCGATTGAGAAATGCTCGTCGTTTTTTTTTCTTGCAGCGTGAGGCTTTACACCAACCAAGTGATCCATTGATGAAGAGCTACGGTTGCATGATGACGACGTCGGAGAGCCCGCTTTCCCACCCTGACCAGACGCCTATACTGGGGTTTTGCCCGGAATCGTAATACACTTTTTATCTGTGTCTGCCATGATGGCATGAACACCAGGTGACCTGGTTACATACACAGGCGAATAATACTAGCAACAAGCGGTTACGAAACTCCAGATATTTACTGCTAATAACGTCAAAATATGAAAGGACGCAAGAACAGGGTTGCCTGCGAAATCAGTTAGGTTAGGTCAGGTTTTGTTATGTTAAGATAGGTTAAATCTCTATGTAGGTTAAGCCGAAGCTTAATGAAATGGTACCGCAAACACAACGGGACGACACAATCAGTTTAATTGTGTTTCATGAGGTTAGGTTAGGTTAGGTTAGGTTAGGCTAGGTTAGATTTTTTCTAGGCTGTGTTATAATTGAAAATGTGTTTTAAAAAATAATAATTTCTTTCTCTTTTGTCATTTAACTTATATTTCATATTCAGTTTATATTTCTATTCAAATTAGTGCAATTTTCTAAAGATTCGATTTAACTGTTTCAGATCTAATTAATAAAAAAGTCACTGATGCCAGTGTGGAGAAAATGAATCAACACATCCGGGGACAAGAATAGATGCGACACGTTTAAGACCTGAATGGTCCTTTATAATTGTTCGAATCAATCGATATAAAATTCGAGCCATGTCTTCAAGGTCTGTAATGATTAATCGACGGTTTTTGAGCACTTAATCTTTGATTTCTCTGACGCGGCTGTCATCAGAAGAGGTCCCCAAGTGTGAAAATGCGGGAAAAAATGGATTCCTGAAACAAAATTGAATGCAAATTCTTGGCTCCACGAATTCAGTATGAAAATCGCCGATGCACTTTTTTATATTTAAAACCAAGCATATCTCAAGCACTAATAAATATTTAGCCTCCTAACATGAAAATAAATAGATTAATCAAATTCGATAAACCTGCGAAATTTATATCCGAATGTTATAATAATAACAGTATCTAACCCAACCCTGTCCGGATTTCTCTTACAATTAGCCAGCGACCCAACCCCCAAGCAGTTACAGCTCCTTGATATAGAATGCCTTCGCGCAGAAAATTACTTGAATTCACTGAAGGAACCTATAGTTTAAGTTAAGCTAGAATCCAAACCTTCAGAGCTACGGTAGAAGTATCTAGATTCCTTTTTCAAGGGCATGTAATACATTATGATATCATTTGATATCCCAATAGAAGATTCCTATTCAGGAACCTTGGAGAATTATTTACGATGGTGGATTGATAAGTTTCCGGCCTGACCAAGAGATGGCGCCACTAGGCCTACCTTGAGGTGGCGTTCTATAGTACCATCCTTAGATAGCTTGTAGC
>NC_046660.1:25782032-25843897 GCF_010883055.1 Belonocnema kinseyi
AAGCGTAATCCAAGCGAATTTTTGCGTCGATTCATAACCGTTGACGAAATTTGGGTCCACCACTACACTCCTGAAACCAAACAACAGTCTAAACAGTGGATTGGACCAGGGGAACCAACTCCAAAGAAGGCAATAACAATTTTTTCGGCGAACAAGGTTATGGCTACTGTTTTTTCGGATGCAAGAGGTATTATATACATTGATTACCTTCAAAAGGGTAAAACTATCACTGGTCAATACTACGCAGACTTATTGCAACGTTTGAGCCACGAGGTGAAAATTAAACGACCTCATCTGGCGAAGAAAAGAATCTTGTTTCATCACGATAACGCACCGGCGCACAAGTCATTCGTTGCGATGGCTAAAATCAACGATCTGAAGTTTGAATTGATGCCGCACCCTCCCTACTCTCCAGAGCTAGGCCCGAGTGACTATTTTCTGTTTCCTAACCTCAAAAAATGGCTTGGCGGTAAGAGATTTGCGGACAATGAAGAAGTAATCGAAGCTGTAAATGGGTATCTTGAGGAGCTTGACGAATCATTCTATAGAGATGGCATTACTAGACTAGAACACCGCTATGAGAAATGTATAAGCCTTGGAGGAGATTATGTTGAGAAATAAAAAAAAAATTCTTAAAAACGTTGTTTTTCTTGGTCAGGCCGGAAACTTATCAATCCACCCTCGTATATGTCCATGTTTAGGTTCACACACACAAACCCAAATTGAATATTTGGACGTTTTTTGTGCAGCAATTGAGCAAAAGAAACTGCAGATGATCCTGTAATGAAACATTTATGCAAGGAAACCTTTAGGAGAGCCTGTAGAGGTTCCTTCAAGAAGTGAATTGAAGCGCATTTTTCCGCACCAAAACTAATTCATAGTCCTGTACATCAACCTGCGTAGAAATTCATTCACTAAAGTTGGCTGACAGTTTGGCTCTACTCTCGTAAGTGATGTAAGCTACATGAGTTCTCATGCTGGTTTGGCTTAAACTGCTTACAGGATCCTATACGTGTTCATGTACTGAAACCAGTGCACTAATTTTCTTCGTAAAGAATCAACCTTTATAGGAACCCGTTTCAATTTATTTTAAAAAGGAGTGTATACAAAATCTTTCCAAAGATTCGCCAAGTTCGCCAAGCTCCTGTACCGTAAGCGTTAATTGTTCTTGCACAGGTTGTCGTGCGCGAACATGTACATAAGCATGTGCAGAATCCTCTGATGTTCATGCGGAGATGGAATCACAAGTAGTTTCAGTAATTCATAGGAACTTGTCGCGTAAAGTATCGCCTCAATTAAGAATACGCTCATTCATGGATTTTATCTTGAATGATAGATTTCAAAGAGCAGACCAAGTTGGTCTCTGGCTCGTGGAGCTTTTAGGAATGTTTTACGTTTCTCGCAAGAAGTAAAACGATCTCGCTTCGAGAATTTTGGAAGAACGTTTGACGCAACAAGGAAATTTAAACCGGTCAATGAACGTTGCAGCTGCGTACACTAATGACCAGTGCTCTGGCCCGGGTAGAAATTGCCCCACTTTGCCCCATTTAAAAAGTGCGCTGACAAGGCCCTGACCAGATTATCTATTTTCAATAAAAATAATTAAATTATTATGGGGCGCAAATGGGGCATTGAAATATACATATCTGTCATTAATTATAAACACACTGTTGTTGTTCCAAATTGAAAATAATGAAATGACTCCCACATATGAATAATTTATCAACATTTTTTTGTGGAGTTTTGCGGAGGCTTGCCCCAAGTCGGGAATTCAGGAGAGATACTCTATTACGCCACACATCTTCCATGTCGCACTCGTCGTCGATACGTTTGGTAAACCTAACCTAGTTTGAATTTTTGGCGAAGTTACGTGAATCGATGATAAATATATATTATTTTTATTAAATAGCTTTTTATAGATATTTTTCACGCTGAAAGAGGAAACATAATGGATAAAAAAAGAAAAAAACACTTTAGACCTAGGTCGAATACGTGTTAAGAAACATCGTGCAAGAAAAGAACTAAACAAAATTCGTTTAGTGAAAGTGATGTGACAGCTGATCTTGATAATTTAACAGAAGGTAAAGTAATTTAAATATTTGAAAAAAGCCTTGCATTAGAGGGTATTAAAAAATTTTAATTCCTAAGAATTCCTTTTCTATGCTTCGTTTTTTAATCCTCACTAGGCGGTTAAAATAATAAAATTCTAACCTCTTGCAAAACCGATCGGAGCTGCCAGCCGTAACATAAAATAAATTAAAAACACAATTTTCGTTTGGAGCATTAGAACGCGCTCCAAAATAATGAAATTTGCTAAAGCTAGTAGGATTTTATACAAGAATACATCTTATTTATCGCAAAATGTTCGCTTTGTTAAAATATTATCAGTTGCAAAAATATAAAAGCATGAATAAAAACGTCAAAAATTTATTCTTCACCAGTCAACTCATCAATTCTCATCAATTCACCATTCTCTTAATTAATATGCATATGATAAAATTATCATTAATTATAAAAATCTATTTATTTCATTAGAACAACAAATGTAGGTCTTTATGAATATTTCTATTATTTCAGTACCTGAACTATCCAATGAGCCGGAATTGATAGAGAATTGAAATATTAGTAATTTATCAAGTACTTCAGAAGGTAAATGATAACAAATATATAACAATTCATTTTTTGGAGCAAAAAATAAAAAATTTAATTATTCAATTAGAATTTTCGAAAAAATGTTTAAAATCTTATTTATTGAAAGAAAGTATTTTTTGATATTTCCGATTCGTGAATTTATAAGTTAAAAAAGAACTAATTTTGATAAGGAAAAGTAAATCATTTTATTTCTTTGGTAATATGTAATTATTTTTTTAAATCATAGATTAATATCATAATAAAGATTCGTGTAAAAATTATTTCTTATAACATAAAATAATACAAAACTGTTTGAGGAGTTTTATGCAGTTTTTAGAAAAAATTACTCCAATTTGATTGTTGTTTAATTATCACATGCGAGTTTTTCCTTCCAATTGAAAGCATGTTATATACAATCAATCTACAAATAAATTGTTTTATAAATCTAATTTTTAAGAACATGCCAAGAAATTTTCCTTAAATTCACGAAAAACTTTAATAGGACTTTTTTTTTAAGAAAGAAAAACTAGGAATAACAAATAATGAAAATGTATTTAAAACGTTTCAAAAGTTTTCCAAAGTCTTTAAATTGTAATCTAGAAGAATTAAAGGCAATGTCTTTAATCTTGCTTAGCAGTTTTAAAATTGTTAAAACAATATTATAAAACTTGAAAAAGATTTCCAAAAACTTATAATGAAATGAAAAATTATCGTTATTTTTTTAACGAGATAGCTCAGGATCAGATAATTCTAAACGACGTTAAGGGGTTACATTTTAACCAAGAAGATTAATGTTCTATTAAAGAAGAGGAGTTTCAAGCAATATATGGTATATCAGCTCTTGAGCCTGAAAAAAACTATTTTCAACAGAATACACACATTTTTAGTGAACTGCTGCCCCCTGCATTTTCTCAGGGAAGTAGGTGGAGAGCAGTTTTAATAGTCGTCTTGGAAGGGTCGCAGTGCGCGAACGGTTCAGGCGGCGCTGACTTTTTACGTCTCGATCCCCCCGAATTCAGTCCAAGGCTATTTGAAGCCAACCCCCAAAAGTGCACCAGTCGCTGTTCCCCACTTTTAAAAATATCTGTACTAGTATTTACGTCAAATATTTTTGCAGTGCACAAGGAAAAATGCATTAAAACCTGTATATTGTACAACGGCCTTAAGCCTACTCACGTACACGGATCCACCAAGCCTTGAAATCACCTCCAGCTAACGCTCAAAACTACAGTTTCATTTGAAATTACATTTACAACTACATTTACAATAACATTTACATTTCTATTTAACATAGCATTTAAATTTGCATTCACGTTTTTAAGTGCGCCTTTTTCTATTCCCGTTTATAGCATATTCTCCATGCAGATGTAAATAAAGCGTGAATTTACGGTTATATGCTTGACTGTATTCTTCCTTGATTGTTATAATGGCGTTATCCACAGATGTTTGGTACTCAAACAGAAGCTCCAATTGCTGTTTTTCTACGTCGTCTACTCGGTTATTTGCCTGTCTACATGCTCTAATATGTGCTTCTTTGTACACTCGATTTGTCGATGTTGATACGTGTCTAGCAGCAACTTCATCCCGCGCAACAGCAAATGGAAAAAAACGGCCTACACCCAATTTCCGACATAAATCACGAGACACAGTAACCCAGTCGTCTTTATTTGTGTCAAACACGAAGAATGCAGGATCCACAGGAGCAAATATTAAGTATAGATCATGAATGAAATCCTGCGCTTGCCCTCCAAATATGATGGGACCTCTTTTTACGAGATTTGTCGAATTGAACTTCAGACTTTTATCACCAAATGATTTGAACTTTACCAACTGACCCTCAAATCGAAATTGTTCGACCGGAGGCATGACACTGTTGTATCCAGGAAATAAATCCTTCAAAGTCATCGATTCTGAACTTGTTAAGTCTGTAAGGAGAAACAGCAATAGGTGAATGTTTATGTCATAGATATAATAGCAATTAAAATATTTGAGTAAAGGAAAGAAGAAGAGTCAAAACAAATAGAAAAGAAGCAGTAAGAAACTTTTTTTAGTTCAACGCCATTTTTAAATTCGGATGGAAAATAATCTTAAACAGTTATTACACATAACTTTGGGATCTCATAAAATTTATGTTTTCCTTAATGTTGTTGCGATTCAATAGATATCCTAGTTTAAATTAGAATGTACAATTTTTATCAAAATAGATTAAATTTAGAATCAGTTTTATCGAAATTTATAAGCATTTGAAATTATATGCAGTGTTGTAGAAGCTTCTGAAATAATCTAATTAAAGCTGAAGTTACTTCATAAAGACATCGAAATATTGCCTTCTAACGTTTACAGTCGCCCGCTCAAGTGTCCCAGAGTCACGTGGGTTAGCCTCCTTGTGGTTTGATAGAGATGTTTTCTTGATGTTAGGTAGGTTAGATATGGGTGTTTGGATAGGTTACGTTAGTGAAGGGTTAGGTTATTAGCTGGGCCAGAATATGGTGTGGAATTCAATTATTTTAGGAAGAACGAGTGATTAAGCTCGATGATCCCAAGGACAAGTCGGTTAGGTGGGTAGGGTTCTTTACGACGAGTGACACTTGGGTTTCTCGACAGTCGAACTTGAAACGATCCTCGATGAAAAACGCAGCAGTGAATATTTTTGTTAACATAGTTTAAATTTGATCCAAGTTGTTTAATTTTCAAATAAGGCTGCAGAACTTTTGACTCAAACGTTTCATTTTTAACCAAAAAAGATTCATTTTTCTGAAAAAGATTAAACAAATTTAAACAAGTGCAATATATATTTCCTGTGATGGTTTTAGCAAGAAATAAGGTATGCTACAAGTAGGTACAACTATATGTTAAAAATATTCTGAAAACAAATATTACAAAAAGATTGATAAACGGAACAGAAATCTCCACTTTCGACATGAAAAAAGTACCTTTGCACAATTCTGCATTTATAAACCACTAAAACACCGGTTTTTTATTTCCATTGGCAATGACTTCTTTATACTATCCAACAGCAAAAATTGAACACTATTTACAAGCCTCTAAAATACCTGTAAAATTCCTTTTCAAGGCTAGTAGTATTAATCCTAGTGAAATTTTAAATCCCACAACAAAAGTCTTACATCAATCGCTACTCATGTCGGACTACACTTTTCAAAAATTATATCAAAATATTCTCTTTACAGAAAAAATTGTCCACGTGGTAAATGAATGCTCACTAATCACAATATCAATTTAACTTCTGCATTAAAGCTTCGGAAACTTCGAGACATATTATGTTTATAGTTTAAAAAACGATTTTCTATTTTTTGATAATTAATAATTAGTATTAATTAAAAGCGTGTGCTTTATTTTCCGTCATCGTATCGCGATCATAGAGAAAGCAACAGGAGAGACTTGTGAAAATGACAGGAAGCTCATTGTTTTTTTAAAATTCTCATCCAGAATGAGAGGGTATTAGTTTTATGTGAAAACTGAGTTTCGCGGATTTAATCAAACTTCGATAGTTTTATGCATCATGAGTTACAAAAAAAAGTTTTCACGTTGGTGCCTGTCTTTCGCCGTATTGTTGTTATCGTGGATGTGGTTGTCGCCTATATACCGGATAACATTGCGAAAGGCTAATCGGGGGATAGTTCGAAAAAATTGTGCTCCTAAAAAGAATATACAAATTTGTCATGAATTACTTTACTTTTAAGTTGAGTGGTTTTTTATTTGTGAAAAACAAAATTGAAAATAAAAAAAATAAATTTTATGCACTAACGTTACAAGCTAAAACAAGAAACGAGGCAAAATTTATTTTACCAAAAAATCTTTGCAAATTCTTCACAAATATTTTTTTGATAGAAAGCGTAGTGTTTTCCTTTAATCATAAAAACAAGATTTAAATCTTTAAAAAAATATAAAAGCAAGGCAATAAGAACAATTATGGTTCAATTTCCATACACCTTATGAATTGCAATGATATAAATTTATTGAAATAATGCATGTGTTAGAGCAGGTAAGAATAAAATGTAATGCAAAATAAGAAAAAAATATTAAGGTAATTATAATAAATACAGTTTGTACTTTTTTCAATATCTGAATAAGTAGAATCGAGTGCGAATTGCGAAAACCAAAATTCGTGCGCCCTAGGTGCACTCAAACTCTCGATCGAAGCCCTTTTAACGTAAGCAAAGCGAGCCGCACGCTCTATGTGTAGCGGGCAAATTTTTTTCGTATAGAATGCGCCATTTTTCAATTATAAATGCAAGGTCTTACGCTAAGCTATTGAGAGAGACCATGGTGTTTGTATTCTATTTTCTCTTTGTCAGGAAATTCTCTAAAATTATTGTTAGAAGTGAGCTTCTATTTTGTATTGTGTCTTACTTAGCTTCAAAAATGGCTTTCTTTCACCATTTGAAGCTTTCTTAAGTTCTTTAGGAAAAAAACTATCGATGAAAATGATCGTCGAGCAAAAAAATATTGTTGATGAGTTACCGACAAAGATTTATAACTGTGTAGCGAGGATTAGTGCAATAGAAGTGGAAATCGCCGAGATCAAGTTACATTTATCTAAGAAGGATGACCTGCTAGTTAAGCGCAATAGGGAAAACAATTGGTAGTTTTTCTGCATACATGATTATCAAACAGAAAGCTTCTTACTGTTGACAGATAAGGTAAAAATTTTAATCCAGTACAAATTGGGTCTGTCGTTGCAATTTGAACTATCGATGGCGCCAGGCGCCTCAAACAGAAAAAAGTTGAGATAAAAAGATCAGCTCTACTGTCGCTTTCTTTAGGAGTAGTAAAAGATCTAATCTGCATGCATCGCAACAAAGTTGGAGGTCCGACTATTTGTATTCAACAGGATCTGTACCTGGAATATGTTTAAAAGAAAAAGGCACCATGACAGGTGGCTTCTAAATACAAGAAACTTGGTCGCTACGTACGCATTTGGAGATCAGGTGTACGTATTAACAATATTAACGAAATTCTAGAGGAATAAAATAATCTACGTCAAACAGAAATAATCAAGCGCCGCAAGCCTTCAAAGGCGAACATGAGCATCGATGATTCTATTCAAATGGTAGATAATAATACAGTCGGTTCACATGTTAGCAAAGCCAATTAATTGCTGGTGAATAATGGGTCATCGAAGTCTGAGTCATCGCAAAAGAAGAGAGAGGGGTCGCTGCAAAACCCGGATACATTTAGAAAGCAGGATTTGTTCCCAAAAAGAAAGTAAACTCCTTCAGAAACTGGCAATTTGAAAATTTTTTTGACTAAGCGTACTTCTACTACAATTTCTAGCCGAGCTCCTAACCAACCGTCTGAGTGACTAATCAAAAACCAAAGTCTTAAGAAATCTATTTGTTATCTAGATTATACGAAAGTTAGACGAATTGTTTGACCAATTATTCCATGACCTGTCTGGGTATAACTTGGAAAATGAATGCATGAAATTACCTCGATTGCTGAGTGACTACTATGTTAATTAGAGCCCTGCAATAAAAGAGAAAAGCAAACGCCGAATTTGTGGGGGTCAGGTTACCTTAGTTAGAAATAGATTAGCTCACACACACAGCCAATCGGAAGTCAGAAATTATGTCTATTCATTAGGCTAATTTTTGAGGGTAATTATACACTTTACATAGGTCGTTCCCGCTCTGAAAATTTCGGTCATGTTACGTTTTTAGCGGGTACTGGACGCATTACTATTGACCTCTGTTGGATCGAACTTATTTTCCTGAATTTAGTAGATGATTGAAAATTCCTAACTGCTCAAACCATTCTAACCACATTTTTATAAAAACTGACTCAAACAAACTAATTCAATTGATACCTCTTTGTACCCCAGTTTGTATCAGACTGTGATTATATTTCAATGCTCGAACCTTTGCTTGGTACCGTTTTTTGCATTAATAAAACTGCAACTGGTCTTATGACATTATAAACTGTGCAAAGTTGCGGGTCGTGATGCTTTAAAGAACAAATTATTTAAAAGGTTGACTTCGGAATGGGAGCATTATGTTCTTCATCTTTTTAATAAGGTTTGGAATAATGAGAAGGTTCTTGCTCAATAGTCAGAGGTCAATAGCAAAGATATGTACAACTTTGCTGTCATCCAGATTGTCGTTGTGGGAAAGCTTTTTTAGTTTTTACTCGGTGCAGGGTATGCTATTTAGCTTTAGCAGAAATATCCGTTTTTTGCTTCGTTTTGGATTCAAAACGAGCATTCGATTCTGGCAGCCACAAAAAACCTTGAAACAAGCTTCGTGCTCTAGAAGTTTCTGGAAAGTTTCAGAATTCTGCGCTCTCTGTAAGGGAACGCCAACTTGAAATTTAAATGTGGTAGCTCTTACTCTCAGAAAGTCGAAGTAAGGAAGGGGGTCCTGCAGGGTGACCATCTCAATCCACTATCTTTCATTATGTAAATAGATGATATAATTGAATTATTTATTAGGAAGGGGGCGATGGGAGTAGGACTTTCCGCGGTTAGAACCCTGATTATGTTACTCTTTGTGGCCGAAATGGTAATTTTTGCCTCGCCATTAAAATACATTTGTTTTAATACCAAGAGGTAGTATCGCACGATGAGTGACAGGCAGATCTACCCGCGTGGCAGGTAGATTTTTGTTATTTAAACACAGGAGGAGGTGAGCTTAAGTGTCACATAATATTTTAAAGCAATGTTCGTCAAAATTTCACAAATTGTCCCAAGTTTTAAAAATTAACCATTATAATTGATGTTTATAAAATATTGCACTTACCAACAAAATCAAGCAGGTAAATTGCGGTTATATGAAGAAGAGGTGCGGTAAAGATCTTCATTTTTGATTCGACGAATTTAATTCGCAATTATAACTGACAAATTCTTAACAAACTCAATTGTTGTATACTGCCGACTACTAAGCTTAAATAAGAAAATTGTGACGATTATTAAAATTTACATTATTGGTGATAAGCATAATCAGATAAGTTAAAAAAACAAAAGGTCTTCTGTCGTAATAAGCACGTTATATATATTTTTTGCTATGCACTTATTAGATGATTGCGCATTCTTTCCAGACTCACATCGGAAGAAAAATATGAGACAAATAATTATAAGAATGTATTTATATCTTAAATAATGTTCATACTGCAATAAACAAACATTATATTCTTAAAAATAAAAATTTGTTACACCTAACATCACAGATTGAACAGAATTTTCTTAAAAATCGCAGCATAATTTTTCAGCTTTTAAAAAATTATGAAAGGCTCCGAGAAAGGAAATTTAAGATTCGTTGAAAAATTTTGGTGACTTTTGATTAAAAGAATTAAAATTTTAAAGACAATTTAAAAAGATATAACATTGTAAAATATTTATATGAAATTCCAACAAAAATATTAAACTGTTTGGCTATAGAAAATGCATCGATTTTGTAAAAAATGCCATCTTCTTTGGTCAAATATGTATTATATTTATCATTGAAAATCAATTTCCTTTGATCAAAACTTAATTATTTGGGGAAAATAGGTTTATAATATCTGAAAAACAAATAAGCTCAAGAAAGTAATAGCTGCATGCTGAAAAAATAATGATTCTGCCCCAGACAATTTAAACACAGTTTATTTACTGATCATCAAAACTTTTCCAATTATTTTTCTATAGTATGCTACCCATCATCTTTTGTTTAAAAATTAGAAACACATAATTTTTTTAAAGAATTTTTGTTAGCATGAAAATGAATGAAACTGCAAAAAATATACATAATGTTGGAAAATTTTCAGAACACGTGGAACTTTTATTTACGAAATTAATAAAATGCTACATTCGCGTGTTTCGACAATAAAGTATATTAATCTTATGTGCACAATCTAAATTAAATATACGGAACTCTTACAGCATTTTATTCCAGTATTTGCAAAATTACTGTATTGAATCTTTTTTAAATAAAAGTGCCACGTAAATATGTATATGGTATTTTCTTAAAACTCTAAACTACGTATTATCTTATTTCCATTAATCTGAAATAAATTCGGTTAAATTTTTGGAAACATTATAGAATACTGTTTCAATATTTGATGCTGGATTTCACTTCAGGTCAATGAAGTAAAGAAATACGTGCGTTCTTTGTAAGACTATATTCGTCATACTGGTTGATACATTAAAAGAACGTTAGGTGGCGTTGCGCGTGCTCTCTCTCTCTTTCTTAGATTAAACAAAATTTAAATTCAAACATACCCCCCGACTTTGAAAGATTTATCTTTCGAACAAAAAAGGCAAACATATTTAAATATAAACGTTGACATGATTGAACCAAAATGATCAACCTTTAGCATTGAGAACTGCATAAGTAAACTGTGACTTAAAGATTATCTTTAATTAAATATAATTCTTAAAAGTATACCTGAGAAAGTATAAATAATGTTGAATTTAGAGTTCTTGTAAAAAGAAAAAAATAAATTAGAAACGGATGCACAATTTCACTTAATTGACAATGGACAAATCGCAGCAAGTGCTCGTTGACATGTACCAGTGCCGGTTTCAATAGTTGCAGCGCGAGCGATACCATCCTTGCCAGGGTGCAGCTTGACGATTCTTCCGAGTTTCCATCTTAGCAGGAGATTATCTTTTTCCTTGAGTAAAACTCAGGTGTTTTCCTTCGTTTCTGGATACATTTCCCTCCATTTTATGCGCTGTTGGAGACCAAATATATATTCCTTGCTTCATCGCGTCCAAAAATGTTGTTGGATGCGCTGAACCAGTTGCCACCTAGAGAGCCTGTTTTCTGGCAAAAGAGATAAATCTAACTCAGCAACAGAATTAATTGGCCGTCTGATCAGAAAATGAGCAGGAGTCAGAAGAGAAAAATCATTAGGATCGGAAGAGAGGGGCGTCAGGGGCCGGGAATTTAGCAAACCCTCTACTTGAACCAGTAGTGTGTAAAATTCCTCGAGAGTTAGAACATTGTTGCCCGCAACACGTTTTAGGTGGTATTTCGTAGACCTCAATCCAGCTTCTCAGATTCCACCAAAATTAGGAGAATAAGCTGGGATGAAATGCCACGAGATGAATTGTTGAATTTGACTGATCCTATTTGCTACAAAAGTTTCAAGAGTGTTTGATTGAGTTCCGAGCCAGCACAAAACAATTGTAGAATCACACCAATAATAAATATTGATGATTAATAAATCAAGAGCAATTTCAACTTTGGAGTTTAATTTGTCCAATTCGAGAGCTTCGCAGAGTTCCAGTCGTGGTATGGTCTGAGTCATCTAGGGTGCAACCCTAGATTTAGAACAAATTAACTAAACGCGAACGTTTCTTTCTACGTCCTTTGATCTAAGGTAGATACACGCTCCGTATGCATTGCTTGATGCATCGAAAAATCCATGCAATTCAACGTTTACAGCTATTCAACAAATTACGTGCCTTGGTACTTTGATAGAATTTATAATCAGTAGTTGATTCCTATATTCTATCCATTGCGAATGAATAATGGCCGGAAGACTTTCATCCCTCAAGATTTTATCAAGACGAAGTTTTTGAAGAAAAATTTTCTCGACAATGATACAAGGACCTAAAAGATCTAAGGAATCGAAAATTCGTGATATATCTGATAAAATTTTTTCTTTTGTTAGTTTTATTATCTTCCGAAACACTTACTGAATAAGTTAAGTGGTCGCCTTTAGCTTTTCACCTTAAACCAAGTGTCTTAATTTTACCATCATTCGAGAAGTTAATCAAATTAGAAGGATTCGCAGAATCTATCATATCTTTGATTACACGAGGATCATTTGAAATCCATTTTCAAAGAACGTAGAACCCCTATAATAAAGCTTGTTGTATTTATTTAACAAGGAGTTTGACATCTCCAATTGAATCTGCACCTGAAACCAAGTCATTAACATAAAAATCCTTTCAGATAACCTTTTCTGCATTTGGATATTCCTGTTGACAATTAAAAGCTAACTGGTGCAAGTACCGAATGGTAAGGTAGGAAGCTGCAACTGTTCCGTACGTTACCGTGTTCAAGTTAAAGATCGACATTGGCTGATTTGGTTCAGTAAGCCACATTTTTCTTTGAAGAGGACGTTGCTCAGGTGTTACGAGTACCTGGCGGTACATCTTTTCAATGTCTGCACTTGTAACATAAGCGTGTTTTCTAAAGCGCACCGAAATCGAGAATAGGTCATCTTGTAGCCAAGGTCCAACTATTTGAATTTCATTGAAGGACACTTCACTTGTGGTTGGTGGTGAAGCGTCAAACACTACCCGAACTCTTGTTGAAAGACTATCATTTCTAACAACACAGTGGTGAGGCATGTAATATGAAACAATGAAATTCGATTTATCTAACTCCCTTGACATATGTCTTTAGATTCACCTAACTGATCAAGATTTCCTTTTAATGGAATTGTGATGATAAATCTTCCATTTTCGTATCTGTTGACAGTTTCTAAAAAAAAATGATTCACAAGAGTTTTCATCAGCAGATTTCGATTTTCTATCTAAATATTCCTCAAATTCCCAAAATTCAACCAGCTGCTTTTCTACATTTATATTCTGAGTTAGGTTGCAACGAACTACGTTAAATTGAGAATTCAGAGAAGAATTTGGCATTGGACCTGCCAATATCCAACCTAAGCTAGTTTTTTGCAAGAGCAAACCTTCGTCATTTAATTTGAGTTGTCCTATAAAAACCAAACTTCACAACACATTTTTGCCGATTAAAACATCTATCTGCCCTTCTTTGGCGAATTCAGCATCTGCCAAGTTAAGATGAGATGGTATTTTCGAAATTAGCTTGCTAATTCTTGCATTTGGTGAATGAGTCGTGATTTCTGGAGTCAAAAGACAAGAAACCTTAAATTTGAAATTATCTTGTTTGGAAACGATTTGAATATTGCACCTAAATTTGAATTCTCGAAGCAAGATTGTTTACTACACTCAATGTCACATTTATTGGTATTTTCTGAAGACCAAGCGATTCACAAAGCCTTTTGGTAATTAAACCTGTTTGTGAACCGTTGTCAAAAATAACACGAGTTGGCTTTAGTTGTTTATTCGAGTTCGCCACCAATACTGAAGCCTTGGATAAAACACCATCATTTTCAAAATTAATACAACAAGAAGTTAAAGTTTTTGACTCTTGAGGTGTCTGGGCGCTTGATGCGTTGCTTGATTCTTCTTTTTCAAAATGCAATAAGGTGTTGTGCCTGCCCTGGCATTTCTTACATTTAGTACCTTTACAATCTTTTATAAAGTACCCAGATCTAAAACAATTCAAACAGACTTTAAAACCCTTAACATTTTCTGCCCTTTTCTGTGGCAAGAGCTCGAGAAATTTTGAACAAACTTGAAGATGATGTTCCCCATCACAAAATAAAAAATTCATCTTCTTAGCGAGAAGCGATTTCAATTTGAATTGATTATTATTATTGTTGTTTTTATACTTTGGTTTAGTATTTTGTGCTATTTGTAAATTATTTACTTCTAAAGTCTTTAACATCTGACCTAGCCTTTAAAAATCTTTTTAAATCTTTTAAAGTACGGAACTCATTTTCTGTTTTCTCTTTTTCCCACGCGCGAGCTGTTATTTTATCAAGTTTAGTTGATACAATATATATCAAAAGAGCATCCCAATGATCCGTTTATTTAAGGTGTCTAAGACCTTACGAATCTGAGTGGCGCTTTCTTTTTGTATAGGTTCTATGCTAAAAATAGATTTAATGTGGTTGTACCAAGAGATTTTTATTGTTAAAATGGTTAAGCAAAGCTTCCTATGTCACTACGTAAATAGCTGCCGGAGAATTTCGAGATATTTAATAATTTTTGAAGCGTTGCCTTCCAATGCTGCCCTCAAATAGTGAAATATTTTTTATTTCACTTATTTGATTGTTTTGATGAATTAGAGACGTGAATGTATCCCTAAACCCTAACCATTCCTCGAGCTCGCCACTGATCTTTCGCAACTCAATTGTAGGCAACCGTACACTTTGTGCTCGAAGTGGATCAACGTTCGCATTCGCTATATTTTGAGCTTGAGCATTTTCAATAAGAGGGATTTGAACTTGAGCAACTGGGGCCCCCGCGCTAATAACTTTTCGGCTCGAGCTCTAATATTGAAATAATCTGTTTAAAAATTTTCATGATAGTTTGTGGTATCTGCTTCATCGTTGGTTAGTTCCTCTATGTCAGCTTGGTATTCTTCAAAATCTTTAAATTCTGCCTTCAACTGTTCTAACCGATAATTCAGCTTCATTTCAGTTACATTAGGTAACGCGATTTGCTCGTTGGTATAGGCAGCTGCAATTCCATCAACATATTTTACAAAAATGTTCAACTTAATTTTAGTCGACTCGTGTAGTCAAATCAATTTTTCCTTTTTGGCTTTAGGCGGCATTATAAGGAATTCTAATATTTAATGGAGGGTATGCTATTTAAAAAGAAATTTATAGTAGAAAAGGATGCTCACGTGACCTTTATCCAGTGGTGAGGTGTGAAGTCGCTTCTCCATGAAAAAAGAAAGTCGAATTCTGCGTTGTTCGTGAAGTGATTTGAAGCGGGCGCGGTCTGCGTTTTTTTCTTTGTCCCAACTAATCAAATTTACGGAACTACGAAGCGCCGATCTTCTAGTTTTTCAGGTACTATTTGTAGTCCTGGTAATCATCCTCTGCATCGAGTTTGATTCCATCGTATGAATTGAAGCGAAACTTCCAGCCATCTATTTTCTCGTATTCGTTGTTAGAATCTCTCTGTTTTGCGGATTGATCACCCATGAATGGAACTACTACATTAGATTCATTAATCAAAAACTTCATTACTTTTAACAATGAACAAAAATTAAAATCATCACTTTAATCAAGAAAGCAGAAAACTAGTTACAACATATTTCCAAATGTTATTTTAAAGATAGCTCCATCTGTCACTTAAAAATTAAATACAATCATTGACCTCGAGTCTGTGCAGTCAATGTGTTTTCTATCGTTTGTAAATGAATATATTTCTAGGTGTTTTTACAATTTTTGAAAAAAGTAACTTATAAACAAATTTTCTAAATAAATTTCTAAAAATTATAAACTATTTAATTATTTAAATAATTAATTTAAAAAAAAGAAAAGAAACACCTGGAGATATTGCCGAGATGAATCCAGAACTATTTTTACTTTTTCGATAGGTCCTTTAATGTTTTTTTTATAATAAAGCTTAAATAATCAGACCTATATGGACCATGAGATATCGTACAGCTGTGTGCGTGGAGGGGGTAAAAACAATGTTTCAACTTACTTTTCGGCATTGTTTAATTTTTTAAATGTATTTTACGTCAAGGTGTGTTCTGTTTCACTTAGTAACTCTTAATTGTTTGCACTCTTCTAGTTTGCACAATGTTTAAAATTCTCACTAGAGTATAAAGCGAGACACCAGATGAACGCACATTACACGAGCCATTACCATGAGCTCAGGTATTATCAGCCTACTTATTCAGGATCAAGGGATCATTGCCCCAGTCCGCATTTTCGGTTCGCCGCAGCTCAAAATTCAAACAGAAACTGGAAACAGAAACCAAATTGTAATTACCCTAGAGGAGGAAGGTAAACTCCATCCCGTTCGCAATCACCTAATCCAGTCAACAACGAGATTTTAAATTGCAATGCCGCTCGCCGTACAGACGCGTCGTTCTTCAAGTTTTATAAAAACAAAAGCATCATTTTTTATTGATACCGGTGCAGGCATTAATATTATAAAACTAGGTTTGCTGGACGAAGATCTATTGATAACTGAAGAGCAGTTCATATATATATAAGAGGAATTGCGACTATCAGGGGTCCTGAAATAGGAAATATAAAATTACCTATAAAGAAATCTACCAAGGTTTTCATGTCGTGTCACCGGGCTTTCTTATTAACATGGATAGAATAATAGGTGGAAATACATGCGCCTAGAAAGGGTGGAAGGGTAGAGAGGTCAATGAAATTGAAATCGATCCACAAGCACATATTATTTAATTGCCACAATGATCCAAGTAATCAACATTCGAATAGCTTAAGAAAACCAGCCGCCACTTTGACCGTCGACGATCAAAATACTTTAAAAAAAAGAAGAGGCGACGGGCTTTTTTCTTTTCAATTTCTAAAACTTCAGCTTTGACACGAAAATTTCCAAAAGAATGCGCAAAATCTTCAGAAAGATTCAAAGAGAAAAACAACAGTCTCACATTCAATGGACGATTGAATTTAACTGGCTACACGTAAAGATCCATAAAAAAAGACGCGGTATCAGGATAGGCTGTGACAGTAGAACAAACGAAAACCATTAAACATGACGCACTAATTCATTATGGCCAGATTTATACAACGCATTCTCTATTGCTGATGGTACGATATTTTTTCTTCAAAATATTATCTTAGGGGTTTTCGAGGGTGCTGGCTCACTGAGCTGGCAATGCTTTTATGACGTGTTATGCGGGGGTGATGAAATTCGTTTTTTGCTACAAATCTTTCCGTGTTAGCGATCACGTTTGAGTGGAGGGCTAACGATTGGATGCGTAGATAATGAAATTCTTTTTGTATTTGAAATCTGTCTAGCGGTTACATTTTCGTGATTTTTGTATATAGTGAGTTTTAGAATTTCCACGTTACTGTTCATTATAAGAAAAAAAAATGAGTTCAAGAATTCCTTGCGCTAAGAAAGTTAATTCGTTTTATCACATTTGTGGAAAGAATGAAACGGAGAAATACCGTTGATCAATTAATAATTCGATAAAAACATCATACTTCAACTGTAATGGGACTACAATAAAAATTTCAATAAACCGTGGGTACCAACCTCAATTTGTCATGCTTGTAGATTAAATTTGTCAAATTAGGAAGATAAAAGTAGCAAGACGCAGACTGTTATTCAACCACCTGTTTGTCGTGAGCCCAACGATCATGATACTGATTGTTACTTTTGCTTATGCAAAACAGGAGGTTTTTCTAAAAAGTATTTGGAGAAGATCGTTTACCCTGACGTGAAAAGTGTTACACCGGCCAAGATTGGTATTAGAAATTATTCTGAAATAAAAGTGACCGATCAACTCACGAATTAATGGATACTGACGATCATAATGCAACTGAAGATTCTTCTTGGGAAGATTCAAATGATGAAAGTCCTAAAGTTTTTGACCAAGACGGATTAGACGATTTTATACGTCACCTTGATCTTCCAAAAGATAAAGCTGAGCTTTTCGATTCAAGACACAAAGAGAGGAAGCTATTGTTACCTGGCACTAGAGTAACTGTTTGCAGAAAAAGAGAAGTTTATTTAGTACGTTTCAATGGACATTGGGATTGTGTATTGTAATGGTATCGAAGGACTCATTAATTTATTTAAAATAAACTTATATACGCCAGAGGATTGGGATCTTTTCATAGATCCGTCTACAGAAAGTCTAAAAGCAATGCTATTACATAATGAAAATAAGTACGCTGAAATTCCAGTAGGTCACTCAACTACACTGAAAGAATCTTATGATACTTTCCAATTACTCCTGATAAAAATAAAATACAATGTCCATAATTAGCTTATTTGTCGTGACTTCAAAATGATAAATCTTACGATAGGTTCAAAATCAGGAAACATTAAATACCCTTGTTTTCTTTGCCTTCAGGACAGTCGTGCAAGGGATAAACATTGGATAACGGAGAAATGGCCAGACAGATTGAAGTGGACAGTTGGTAAGTATAATGTTGTTTATGAAAGTCTTATTGACAGAAAGCAAGTATTATTGCCACCACTCTATATAAAACTAGGGTTAATGAAGCAATTTGTGAAAGCCCTAAACACCGAAGATGAATGTTTCAATTACATCAGATCTATATTTCCGCATTTAAGTGATGCCAAAGTTAAGGAAGGTATTTTTGTTGGGCCTGATATAAGAAAACATATCAAAGTTGATGACTTTAATAAACTTTAATGACTTTATTAAAAATGATGCATGGTTAAATTTAAAAGATGCTGCACAGAAATTTTTAGGGAACAATCGAGGTCCAAAGTTGAGAACTATTGTACCTAGTATGTTGAAGAATTTTAAAAGATTAGGTTGTTTGATGAGTATGAAATTACATTTTATCAAATCTCATTTGGATTATTTCCCAAAAAAATGTTGGAGCATTCAGTGAAGAAATGGGCGAACGCTTTCATCAAGACTTTCACCAAAAAGAGCAACATTATCAAGGTTGATGCAATGTAAGAATGATGGCCGACTACTGCTGGTCTTTGCAAAGAAATGATAATGACCCTACTAGTCATAAACGAAAGTCTCTTCAACGATCGTTTGAGATGAAGCGCGAACGTTTCCAATCATAAGTCTTTTCTTGATTGGCTGAGCAATCTAAAGTCTTCCCTCAATTGACTGGAAAATATGAATTACTTCCTTAATTAGCGGGACAATCCCAAGTCTTGCTTTAACTGGGTGGGCAATCGTAAGTGTTGCCTTGAATGGCTGGACGATTCAAAGTCTTGTCTTGACTGGCTGGACGAAAAAAATTCTGGCCTTTATCGGCTGGGAAATCCAAAGGCTTGCCATAATTGGCTGGGCAATCTATAGCCTTACCTTAATTGGCTGGAAAATATTAAGTACTTTCTTCCTAAGCTGGACAATCCCAAGTGCAGCCTCAAGTGGCTGGAAAATATTGACACTTGCCTCAGTAAGCTGGAAAATCTTAAGTACATTTACAATATTAAATGAATCATAATAGTGAAATATTTTTTTTCAAACCCTGTTTTCCATATGTTTTTTTCGCAGTTTTGGTTCTCTTTCTTTCCCACCCTTGAACTACATTTGATTTTTGAGACCAGAAAGTATTGTATTTAGAATCTTTCACAATTTTAATATGTTTTACTAGCTCTCTTAGCGTTTCTACCGTAACAGCAAAATCAATTCTACTGTGGCTGTCTCCTCTACACCATGTTTAAATTTGTGGTTCATTTTATGTCTAAAATAAGTATTTGTAATGAGCAAGCCTTTTTCTAAGAAGGAGCTAACTAATATATTCTTCCATTACCTAGATTTCTTTCTATGCCATGAAGTTGGACGCCAATCCATTCATTCATATCTCCTAGTAGAGTGATTCATTTACTATGATCGCAAGTACCTATAATATCATTTAGTATCTAGACTTCTTGCGAATTTGCATAAATTATCTATCCTTAAAATTATTCACTACTCGAGCATTCCAAAGAACCAGTATCCATTTAGCAACTGCAACTTCACCTGGATCTTTGCTGGATACTTGCAATTTTACCATTGTCTTTGCTGGATACGATTGTCGACTCCTTGAAGACGGAAAAATGACTCTCACCATCTATTTGTCATACAAATACGCTTTTATTAGATACTTAATAAAGAGATTGAGAATAGAGATTTGTGACATTTTTACGTATACATTGAGAATATTGGGAGCATCCACATATTACGTGACGCCATTTTGATCAACATTAGATTCACCTCTTCTTTTTGTTACAAGTTTCAGCATATCAGTGAATCCCCGCTCCCCCTACACAACATAAAAAAATGCCTACACAATTGTTGGTGCAATCATATTGCACGTTAGATCAACCATCGATATGTCTGTTCCAGCCATACAGATTGCTGATCTAACCCGAAATGTAACTGTATAAGCAATTCATTTCCTTCAGTGTAGGGCGCGCTTAAATTCGCAAGCGACGCGGGACAGTTTTTAATTTGATATATCTGCTGAATTGTTTGTTTGCATCCGTATCTTCTAGGCAAAGTTGTATAGGAGTAAAACTAAACTTCCACTTGAAATTTTCACAGATACAAACAACTGCAATAGTTTTTAGTGCGCAAAAACTACTATAAAATAATATTAGAAAGTCAGCAGAATCGAGAAATACCCTTGAAACACTTGTACGCTGAACTGAGAAACCTTCCTTGAACATAAGCTCGACGGTTCCTCTATTAACTACAAACGGTTATCCTGACGCTGGCAACTTCAGTCAGGATATATAAGCATAAATCTTTTTTAAATTTGACAGTATCTTTTATGAGAATTTTCAACTGAAAGTTTCGAAATTTGGGGAAAAAACGCAACAATATTTTTGGCTTAAAAGATGTAACTTGTGATGAAACCTGAAATCCAAGCATCGTATTGCAAGTAGTATGTCCTTTAGGGCAGAGATTCCTCCTCTGGGACCGCAGAAGTGGACAGATTGGGTACAATTAGACAAAATACTAACAATTAGACACATTTTTGACTTTATTTTTTTCTTGCATGGTGCATCGTAGCGGTAGCGGAAAATTCAACATTTTAATTTAACAACACTTCCACAATACTACAGCAGCGCCCTCCCTGTCCCGCTCTGCCTTACATAGCCTGGCAATCAGCGAACAGCCGGAAAAGATTTAACTTACACTCCTGTCATTTTCGCTTCAGCCTTTATATTTTTATCACTGCAGATCAGACACATCTCATTTTTCTTGTCTTAACCACCAGTGTCAGGGTGAAATTGTCGTCCCTGAATTCTCAGTCTCAATTCAACATTTATTTCTTCTCCTTCACACATTCTTGACGTGAAAGAAGACAACCAATAGACAAATGATATACAATTAACAATTAACCATTTTTCTTCTGGTGATTGTGATAAAGCTATTTTATTTTTTATTTTATCTTCCATCCAAAACTGAAACGCACATTTAGAATAAAAATCTCCTTGAGTTGAAATAGCAACTGCTACATTTTTATGAAGGATTCATTAGCAGGAGGTTTAGGATTAGAGGTTTCTAAATGCTGCCTCAAAAACATGGACAAGTCAATAATTTTTTTATTTCATTCTGCGATGCCGAAAACCAGTTTAACGTTATAGTTCCTTGGCTAATAAAGGGTCATCAATAGTAAGTTTTTTAGACAAAAGGATAGACATTAACTAAGAAGATTAAAGTTCTATAAAAAAGAGGAGTTTCAAACAATATATGTTAATTAACAATCCACACCAAAATTTTAACTGAGAAAATTTATTCTCTACCAAAAAAAATTTCTTAACAAAATACATACATTCTAAGTCTTAAAGTTGAATGTATAACCCAGAATGATCTTTCAGACACGATGACAAAATTTGTTAAGTAATCGGAAGTATAGGTGATTCAATGTGGACAAAAGCCTAGAAAAGCATACTGATTTTACACCCTAGCGGCTGCGCCTGACTTTCAAAACATCTGTACAATTATTCATTTGCAATATTTTCGCAGTACACAAGGAAAATCGCAGTACAGTTAAATTTGCAATAACAATTATAATTACATTTATCATTACATTTGTAATGACATTTACAATTACATTAGTTGATTATCCAGGAATTGTTTTTCTTTTAAGTTTCTAATATTACATACAAAACTTAAATGTTTTTTCTTTTTTCTGGACTTGTTGAATTATTTCTGTTGTTAAGAGGTCCACTTTAACATCACACGAACATTAATGTTTTGTCAATGCATGTCTTTCTCTATGCCTGTTTAAATTATATTTTCCATGCTGAATAAATAATGCGTCAATTCACGATCATAGACTTGACTGTATTCTTCTTTAATATTTATACTGATGTTTTTCATTGCTGTTTGACCCTCTTTCCAAAGCTCCAGTTGCTCTTGTTCAAAAATGTCTACTCGATCGTTTGCATAACGGCATGCTCTAATGTGCGCTTCTTTGTACGCTGGACTGTTCGATGTTGTTAGGTCCCAGTGGGCACAAAATTTGGCGACGTCTTTCCGACATCGTTACGACATCGTTACGATATCTTTACGATATTCTATCTCCATGTCGTTTCAGTTTCTTTGCGATATCTTAAAGACATGGTCAGATCATGCGACTTATTTACGATATTGTAAAGACACCGTAACGACATGGACATATGATGTCGTAAAGTTGTCGTAAAGATGTCGTAACAATGTCGTAAAGACGTCGCCAAACTTTGTGCCCACTGGGGTTTCTAGCAGTAACTTCATCGCGCGCTACAAGAATGGAAAACTAACGGTCTGTACCCAACTTCTGAGATAAATCATGAGGCACAAAAATTCACTCTTCTTTATTGATGACAAATACGAAGAACACAGGTTTCAAATAATAAAATAATGGGTATAGATCAAGAATGAAATTTTCCAATTGCCCCCCCCCCCCCCCCCAAATATGATGTGATCTCTTTTTACGAGATCTGTCGAACTGAACTTTAGACGTTTATCACCAAATGTTTTGAATTTGCGGAACTGGCCTTCAAACAACAATTTTTCTACGAAAGGCATGATATCGTTGTGTTCAGGAAATATATCCTCCAAAGTCATTGGTTCTGTCTACATTAATTCTGTGAGAAGAAAGAGCAATAGATGGATATAATATATATTATAAGTGTCAAATAGGGAAAAGAACAAGAAATAATGAAATTTATTAATGAACTTTGTGCACTTTCAAACCAATTTTTTTCTCTTTTGGAGATGAAGTTAAAAAGACAAAAAGAAAAAAAAATAAATTTGTCTAAATTTTTTTTTCTAATTTTTAGTTTGATAGTTTATTGTTATACTTCAGCTTGACATCTTATGAAATCCCGTCAAAATCGTTAAAGTTTAAAGTTTTTTATTTGCTTGTCTTTGAGATTCAAGAACTGACATACCTAAATACAGTTGAAAAATATTCAAAATATTCAAATATTCTAAATTTAAAAAAAGTAGATTCTTAATGGCATGTTATACTTAGAAAATAATCGATTATACCAGTTTTAGGTTTTCCCGGATTTTTTTCTATAATAATGAATATTTTGTTTAAAATGTTTTGAAAATGATAACGAACGTGCTAACGGATGTCCCTGCACACTTTGTTTCTGGGTTAATTAAAAAAGTTTTAATTTTGCTAAATGCGTGTGTGCATATTTCGAGGTTATGTGTGTTACAATTGTCTTGAGCGTTACTTCTAAAGTACACAATATTTTTGGCCGGAAACTTTGGACTTATAAATAAACATTGTAACTAATGTCCTGGAACTAACCTTGTTTGTAGACAATCAACAAAGTTTTTTTTTTCATAAATAATTTCCAAATTATCGGAATGACAGAGCTGAAAAACGACCATAGCCTCAAAATAATGCACATAAAGAAAATTTTATGCTGCACAATACACTTTTTTGTTAGTATCCCTCAAAAAAGAGGCTGAGGACGTCCGTTACGATATGTTATAGCAGCTTTGAATTAAGTTTTTAAACATTTTCATTTTTGTGGAACAAAGCTGGGGAACCGTTTTAAGATTCAGAATTAGATATACATTTTTTTAAATTGAAATTTAGAATTTTTCAGTTTTAAATGCTTCAAGCTTAAGTTATTTCCTTCTTAAAGCTTTTACATCGAAATCATATTTTCCCATGATTTCAGAACGAATGAACGTTATACGTTCACAACATTTAAAATTTTTCAATTTTGAACGTACTTTCGAATATTTCTTTGGATTGAAATTACATATTTTAGTAAAAATGTTTATTCGATCGCTTGGAATGTCTGTTAATACAGCATTTTTTGATAGTTATTATTAACATTAACGTATCATTTTTCAAATATCTATGAATTTAAAAATAAAGTTTATAATGCGGAGTTTTGAAGCACTTACAATTTCTTGCCTTCAACTTAAAGTTGTTTTATTGCTTCAAAAGCTGAAACTAAAATTATGGACTGTCCATATTTAAGGAAGTCTTCAATTTTAAATTTCGCCGTGCTGTAGTTTCAAAATCAAATAATAAAAATATTAGGAACATTTCACTGCTAAATATTTCGATATATAACCGACCTCACTTTATCAGTTTACTGAATGTTTTTTTGAACCTAATAACTTTTTTTGTAAATAAAATATCAGGCTGAAACTTTGGAAAATGTATTAGAGTACAATAAAGTACGTTTAGGTACTGCATTTTGGCAGTAACTTCACTGAAAATTATTTCACCTTTTTTCTGAACCTCGAAATTTTTTGAAGGTTCGAGCTTCTTTAATACATAAAATATCTGTTTCAAACTTCGAAAAATGCAAGAGCCGAAAGAAAACTACGTTTAAGTACAAAGCTTAATGATAAAAGATGTAAAAAAAAAAATTTCAACTATCAATTCCACCAGCATCAGCCGGTAACTTTGTACACGAAAATACGAACCCTCTAGAGCCTCGTCGAGTGGCCGCCAGGGTTCGTATTTTCGTTTACAACGTTACCGGCTGATGCCGATGGAATTGATAGTTGAAATATTTTTTTTGCATCTTTTATTATTAAGCTTTGTATTTAAACGTAGTTTTCTTTCGGCTCTTGCATTTTTCAAAGTTTGAGATCTATATTATATGTATAAAAAAATTCGAACGTTCAAAAAATGTCGAGGTTCAGAAAAAAGTTGAAATAATTTTCAGTGAAGCTCCTACCAAAATGCAGTACCTAAACGTACTTTATTGCACTCTAATACATTTTCCAAAGTTTCAGATCGATATTTTATTTACAAAAAAAGTTCTTAGGTTCAAAAAATTATTCAATGAACTGATGAAGTGAGGTCGGTAATATAGGTATTTGGTTGTGTCACATGTCCTTAATATGAAGCTGTAATATGCACTGACAATTTGTCCACTTGTTTTTCAAACAGAATTTTTGAAGTCTCAAGTGCAGACTTTCGGTCTGAATCTTTCACAAGACATTGTGCTAATAATAAAAAATAATATTTTATCATAATATTAGAAAATTAGGTTGGAAAATGTTGTGGCGTATAAACAAATTTACAACGAAAAAATAGTTGAATTAACATCAATTTATGAATTAATCAGAATTAATCAAGTTTCTTTTTTTTTAAATTTTATAAATTCTTATTAAAAAAGTTTTTTTCAACCAAGTAGTTTAATTTTCTAAATGAATGGATGCATTTCCAGGACAAAAAGATAAATTTTCTTCCAAACAGTTTAACTTGCATCAAAAATATTAATTGGTGACGGAATACTTGAGTTTTCAAATTAAACCAATCTTTAACCATTGAAATGGACTTTTTGAAAATTAGTTTAACTGTAAGCCAAGCATATCGTATACCCCCTCCCCTCTAGATAACTTGAAAAAGATGAAAAGAGAAAACACATCAATTTTCGAAGAGAAAACATCAATTGTAATTTTAATATGAAAATTTTCACCTTAAAGAGAAATAGTTACATTTACATTGATAAAAATTAATTATAAAAAAAAATTCCGAAAAATCGTTTAATTCCCAACTTTAGAGATGACTTTTCATTTTGAAATCCAAAAGATAGAAAAGTTTATTTGTCAGTCGATAATAATAATTGTTAACCAAAACTGAAACCAATTTATAAAATAGTTAAATTGTCAACTAATGAAACGAACCGTCAATGGTAGATTTTTTGACCCAAAATATTAACTTTTAACATAGAATAGTTAGGAAACTTTTTTCTAAGTAGGAAAAAAAGAAGAATACAGAACAATATTGGAGAGTGTAGACTGCGGTAAAACTATACAAAATATGAGAAAAGATGAATCTACAAAAAATGTGCTATCAAAAAAGTTCAGAAAATTTTTTCCAAATCACTTTTTAATAGGACACGTAGTTTTTGTTTTATTCGCAGAAAAACATCATTTCAAAATAAAAAATCTGCTGTGTTCGTCAATTACTGGAAAAGTGCTGAAATCGCCTAAGTTTCATAAACTAATATTAGCTAACGGTGTTCAATATTATATATGTATATTATTAAACAACAAAATTTTTTATAATCAAATTATATGTTAAATTTTTTTTTAAGATAATTGTCTAAAGACACTTTGAATATAATTTAACTTCATAGATTATCTTATCTCAGGTATTGGAGTATACGATAGATTGCGTCTATGGTCCTTCATTTAAAAAGCATTGAGTTTCCCTAGGGCGAGAGCCACGCCTATCTCACGATCGTGAGACAGTGAGATAGTCTGTCACGAAATCAGTGCGACGATGCGGCAAAAGTCTCGTGCACCCTGAGGACACGGAGCAACTCAAGGATGACCGCCTTCTGCATTTCTCCCGCAATGTTTTAGCATATTGTTCACATGAACAGCTGCTTTACAGGCTATTAACCAATTAAAGCTTGGCACCTCCGAAAGAGCCGATGATAAGGACGATGATTTTATCAGCTGGAGCCGAAAATTCGATAACGAACATGGTTCACTTCTCAAAGTCAAGAAGAACCATGTCTGGCCTCGATAGTGCAACAAAAACAATTTCCGAGAATATAAAGGTCTAGTATATGCCTTTTGCGTCCCGATATCAAGGGATCTGAGTTCGTTCTTCGTCCATGGAACCACTCCAAATGTAAAACTACTATCGGGACGCAAGAATGTTCGCTGCAGATACTTTGTTCCTCGTCGACAGTTCGGAAGACCCAATCTGCCCAAATTCTATTCCTATTTCGAGGCAAAAGAGGAATGGGCTCATGGTGTTGCCGTGAAAGAAGCCTCTCTAAAGGTAACCTTGTAGGTAGTCACACCATTTTTTCCAAAGCGACATCAATCTCTCTATGCACCTAGCGATTTGCGGACGAACCTTCAAGCTTTTCAGAAGACAAATGATAATTCTAATGGCGGTCGAATCGGAAGCTTTCCGGTAATCAATTCAAGCAATCGATAGGTCACGCTTGTAGGATGCTGCATCATCGCAGACATATCTATCGATAAGCAGGTTCTCTCGACATCCTGCTATGCCTTTCTTTGAGCCGCGTTCTTTATACATTTTTTCCACACAGGTTCAATTTCCTGGACAATCCTATCAGTTAGTATAGCTGTGAATATCTTATACATTGTGTTCAGACAAGTTATTGCCCTGTAATTCTTCGAGTCAGCTAAGTTGCCTCTTTTCGTCAGGAGTATTGCGGCATCGCACAGATCCTTGAAGCAATTTTTATCTCTGAGTCTTCGTCCAGCCTATGCTACACTTCGTAGAGTTCTTTCCAAAATACTTCGACCTCCTCTGGTTTAGGCAAGTGGTCGACAGTAACTGGAGGGTTTTGGAAGAGTCGAGATTGTAACAATTTTCGTATTTAAACCTAGTAATCGTCAGTATAAAAAGCAATGAATTTATTAATAATTTTTCAGTTACGCTTACGAATTCAACCTGTTGATAAACAAATGCAGATCTGTACTGGAACCCTCCTTCTTACAACCGCGATCTTCCTGCTTGATTTTTTTGGTCAGTGCAATGGTATACAATATATTAAATCAAATTCTAAAAATATTGATAGTATATTTCGGTACCTCCATATATGGGTTTAGCAATCTAAACTCTTCAATCCTGTTTTGTGTTGGGTATATGGCGTCACAGGTCGGCACACAACCAGATTGGCGAGATTAGACTGCTAAAAAGATATTGGAAAGCATAACATGGAGATACCGATTCACTATAATTAGTAAATATCCGTCAATAAAGCATGAATTATTTTTAAGGAATTTGAAAATTTGTGACATTTTAGCAAACCCTGCCTCAAAATCTCATGTGACACTTAAGCAGGCCCCTCTCTTACTTCAAAATACAAAACATAAATTTAATTTGATATTAATCTTATCAAACGATGAATATTAAGTTAAATCTATTTAAAACTAGTATAAGAATACATTATATTAAATTTTATAGAGATTTTTTTACTTAGGAACATTCATGTATTTTAAATATATAATTAGACGGTTGATTCATTTAATAGATTGGTTTAATTTTTCGTAAGAAATTAATTTTGTTAACTTGAAAACTAGTTATTCCATTTTTTGTTAAAATTTTTGTTTGTTAGTTAAAAGTTAAACTATTTTGTAGAAAATTTCTTTAATTTTTAGGATTTAAAATATCAAATTTTACAATTTTGTAGAACTGCAATACCAAAATTTCTTTATTTTGATGATTTGTAATCTATATTTTCTACATTTCCCACATGTATGTAATTTCAAATTTCATTAATTAAATTAGCAAAAAAATTTTCATTGAAAATCTTGAAACTCGCGTCATTTTAATTTTTAATTTTGACAATTAAAAATTGCTTAATTGAAAACAATATAAACGAAAAGGTCAATTTTGTTTTTCGAAATTCTCAATTATGTTCAATATGTGCATTATATGTATCCGTATTTATGGATAAACTTAGCAGAAGTTCTTCTTTGTCTTTTTCTTTTTCTTAATGCGAACTTAAATAAAAACATAGGTTTAAATGTAGATAACCTAAAAATAATTGAATTTCAAGATCATTTCGCACTTAAATCTGAAAATGGCATGCAACTTAAAAAAAGTTTCTTCCTTTTTCCTTTTTATTTGTTTTTCTTCTCGATCTTTCCCTGCTTCATTCTTGTAATTGATACTATATATAAGACATAAAAATTCACCCTGTTCTGTTTCTTTTTGCAGAATGAACATGTTCAGAACCGAGGACTTTGAAGGATTTATTTGCTGGATACAACGGTGTCATGCCTCCGGTCGAAACATTTGAGTTTAAAAGGCAGTTGGGAAAATTCGAAACATATGGTGCTAAACAAGCAATGGAATTTGAATTTCGCGGCTCGAGTTTGTTTCAGGAGAATCCGCTTGGTGTCGCTAAGTTCGTACAGATCAGCTGTTTAAAATGCGGTATTCCAGTCGCAGATATCTTTATTTGTTGATAAGCTACACGGTTTTAAATAAAGAGTGTTTTTTTTTGTTGGTCGGCCTACGGTGATGTTGCCATGAAGCATACTGCATGTTTCAAGTGGCATGAACGTTTCAAGGGTGACCGACAGTCGATTGACGATGACAAGCGTCCTGGGGCGTCCTTTAACGTCAACTGGCGACCCACACGTTGACAAAATCAACACCCTGGTGCGCGAAAATCGACGTCTGATCATTAGCGAGCTTGCCGAAGAGTGTGGGATATCAGTTGGATCTTGTTACGAGATTTGGACCGAAAAATTGAAGATGCACCGTGTCACTGCGAAATTTGTGCCACGCTCCAGCTCACTCCGCACTCAGAACTCGTGAGTTTTTGGCCAAACACTCGATTAATGTTGTCCCCCCCCCCCCATACTCACCTGACCTTGCTTCTCGTGACTTTTTCTTGTTCCCAAAACTAAGGAAAACCCTCTAAGGAAGAAGATTTGAGGCGATTTCGAAGATTAAGGCAAATGCGACGAAGGAGTTGAAAGCCATCACAAAAGAAGCGTACCAGGACTTTCAACAAGTGGAAACACCGTTGGGATAAGTATGTGCGTTGGGGAGGATAGTATTTTGAAGGAGACCCAGACGTGTAACATCCAAATAAAGTACATTTTTTTTATGACCTCACTCCGCGTATTTTTTTAACAGACTTCATATCAGCATGCTGTCCGAAGGTTGAGATCTTCAATAACCTTCTAGCTGCCATCACCGAGATCGATGGATTTGTTTAAATTATTTTAATTTTATAATGGTGTTTTTTCAATTAATCAAGTAATATCAAGTATTGGTGGATCCGTATACTCGTAAGCTTAAGCCCGCTGTGCTTCTAGATTTCACCACGCTTTGGTCCGAGAACTAAAATCTCGAACCGTTATTTTTAAAGCATAGGTCTAAAATTTTCAGGCGTTAGTTCACGCGCTTCCGTAAATTAATCTCTTGAAATGACCACACACATTTCTCAAGGAAAAGTGGTTTCGGTTAATTTGGTTGAATTTGCTATATGTTTTGTATCTCAGTGTCCGCTTTTTATAACGCTGTAAATGAAAAGAGCGTAGAATTCTACATCGGAAGTTGGGCTTGATCATAATTTTGAGATCAAATGTTCAGGTTAGTTTAAGGTCAAAAGCTCATTTAAACTGTAATTTCTTATTTCTAACTACGGAGTTAATTAGTTTTTAACTATTTTCTATAAACTTTTTTCCTTCAATCAAGTCTGAGCTGGTTACGTGAGCGGTTCATACTGATACGGTGGCGGCATTGATTTTTTTACTTGTAATCGTATTGTACCTTTTAAACTATTTCGATCTTCTTGAATCCTGGAACCAGGAGAAACGCTCTTTAGAAGTAGCTCCATAAATAATTGGCAGTTTGTACAACAAAATATAGTCATTTGGTTATTTTGTTTAAACACAAGTATAACTGCTTTCTTTATGAACCTATTTCTAAATACCTCAGCCCCAGCAAGTAGGAACGTTTTAGGCAGGAAGACGTTCCTGAATTTCCTCGATTAGATCTTCAATATTTACGGTAACTCAACTTAGACCCATACCAACTTGAGTTTGCTCCTTCATATATTCAGTACAAATTTGAACATAAGAGTACCGATATCTTCGAACTTGATAGAAACAGAGACTTATTAGGCTTTTTGAGGATCAGAATTTACTCTCGATTTAGAAATGCTACTCGCTATCATTTATAAATAACTTTACGAGTATGAGAAGTTAAAGATGATCAATCTTGTGATTCTTCGGTTAGTCTCTTCATCAACTGCACATAAAATATTCCAGTATGGTCCCCCTTCGATACATCCAGGATGCGGGAAATAGAAATAATAATGACGATGGTACCGGACTTAGAGAATTTATAGTCGATGGTAAAGAATAGAAATTTCTTCAATGGAAAAAATTACTGAATTTATTGACTGAAAAACTTAATTTTGTTAATTTTCGGACAGTCAGCGGGGAGCATTGCATTGGCAAGTAATAAAATAAAAATATAAAACAATATATTAACCACTTCAGATAGCAAGTAAGAATATAAAATTGGAAATTAAGAAAAAAATTCTTGCCTTATAAAGGAATTGGTTTTTCATTAAGGAAAAATTAATTTTTTAGATTCGGCTAGATTAACGTTTTTTTTAAAGTCAAAAGATCTATTACCTGAAACTTATTTAGTTTAAATTAGAATAACGCATGATCATTTTATATTTTCAAAACTAATTTTTTTTTGCTAATGACTTTCATGAATTTTGCCATTTTGTGATTTTCAAACTGCTATTATCGAACACGAAAATTGTGTGTAAACAAAATACAATCATGTCTTCCAACTCTAATTTAAATTAAATAAGGTTCACATAATAAAATTTTTAACTTTTTAAAAATCAATTTTAACCTAGCCGAATTTAAAACTTCAATTGACGGTAAAACTTAAATTAAAATATAGAATTCTAGGCCCTTTTAATTTGCGGCCAAATGACCAATGCACCAAATGAAAATGCAACCAATTTGATCTTGAGATTTTCCTATGGATAAAAAACAAAAACCTAATGTACGCCTTGTCTTCGGCCTATGTGCGATAACCATCGTATGCTAATTCGCACTAAATGCGGTCTCTAAGACGATTAAAAAGTAATTTATACTGTAAAATAATACTTTTTTACTTCCCCATTATAATTATGCATGGAATAAATCAAATGTTAAAAAAGAAACAGTTTTGTCACTTTGTTTTACATGCTCAAACTTATCTCATTCATTTTACAATTCTCGTCTAAATTTTTTAATTCAATCTTCAAAATAAATACACTTTTTTTAAACCTGGCTATAAAACTAATTTGTTTTGAAAGCATACTGTTTTGATTTTTGTGTCTGAAAATTAATTGAAGTTATGCTATATTCAGGATGCAAATGATTATGTTCCTTAAAGTTGCGCTTCCCAGTGAGCACACAATTAAGCGACGTATTTACGACATCGTTACGACGTCTTCACGACATCTTTACGACATCATATGTCCATGTCGTTTCTGTGTCTTTGCGTTCGTCTTATTTGCGATATCGTAAAGACACCTTAACGACACGGGCATAGGCTGTCGTAAAGTTGTCGTAAAGATGTCGTAACGATGTCGTAACGATGTCGCAAAGACGTCGTAAAGACGTCGCAAAACTCTGTGCCCACTAGATTCCTGCATAATTTGAAATGGATTACGTAATTGATTAAAAAATTTTCCTAGCATTTTGTCTTTGTAAAATAATATTTCAGTGTTTATTTCATTTTTAAACTTACATATATAGTTTATATAGTTGCTGCTGAAATTGTACTATATACGTGTGCGTTTTGGAGTGTGTAATGCTGCTGTCAGATAAATTTATTTGTTATATCTTTATTTAAAATATCAAGTGAGATAGTGAGCCAGCGAATCAAAATTAGCTACGTGGAATATAGAGAGCCCACTATTATACATATGATAAAATCTTCTCAAATATTTCATTTCTCTCTAAAAAAAAGTATCATTCACTGTCATCTACTGTCACATACTTTCATTATAAATAATGAAAAATGCGGATCGCAGCTGATACACCATGCCTTGCTTTTACCGTTTTTGTGCATTTTCTTGGTAATTATAAGAGAATATAATATCCTATTTTAAATGTTAATAAAATGATTGTGGGTTTTTCAATTTACTGTTCATTTATTTAGTTACATAACATTTAAAAAAGATTTGTTACTATTTCCTTTTTTACTTCCACCCTGAATAGAATTATCCGTTAATTAGAAAAAATCCTCGAAAGTGAAAAAAATGACGTTAAATCTTCCAAAAATTTGTCTATCATTTTTGAGATATTAAAAAATTTTTAAATTATGTTTCAAAATGAAACCATGTACGTGCCTTAAAAATCTACTTTTTTACCATTCACATGATTAAGGAGCGAAATTTAATTTTTAGCTTTTCATACACAATTTTCAAAACCTTTCAACAAGGCTGAACAAATTTTTCAATATTCTATTAAAATCCTAAAAGGAACTTCAAAATTGTGGAAAATTTTAAGTCAATTTTTCTTCTTTGTCAAATTGAAAAAATCTTAGTAACAATTTGAATAATTTCAAATGGAATTCAGATGTTTCAAAAGTTTTTAAATGATTTGTTAGTAATTCAAAACTTGGAAACGCTTAGAAAAAATGATAATATTACGAAATGGTTGAAATTATTTTTATAAGAATTTTGTTATGTTAGTTAATTTTCGCTATGTTGCTAGGCCATGTTGCCATATGTGTCATGTATATATTTTTCAGAAACATAGTAATTTGTTACGAAATAAGAGTCGATATGTAAACATTTCAAAAACATTTGAAAAAAAAAAAACTTATTTTTGTTCTCCTTATTTCCAATTAATATTCACTTATATTATATGATTTGTATTTATTGAATAAACATCTTTTAGTCAATACGCGTAAATTCGAAGAAAAAAATTGGGACAAAATTACTATGTTTTATTTTTCTTATTTTTAATACATATAATATTTATTGATATTTATTAAATTAATATCTTTATTAAAAAGGTATGAAGAGGATCAAAGAAAATTTATAATTAAATTAATAAACCTGTTATTAATTATTTTACACTTCAATAATACTATTGTTGTTTTCTGCAAATCTTTTTTGACAATTGTGGAAATCTTTTGATATTAATTCAATAAATAAAAATATGTCTCATGAGTTCAGGAAAGTGCAAAAAAATGGTGTAATTTTCTTGAGATAATCAGGTACTAATAATGATATCATTCCCTTTTCCGTTACAAGAATTTGAAAAAATTAAGTTTAAATTTTGTATTCTTGATATTAGATTTCATTCAAAATTATTTAGAAAAGAAAATTACGGATTTCAAATAAAATGGTCGTTAGGTGTTATTAAAATGAAAAAATTATAAAAGGAATACTGTTTAACAAAGCTGGAATGTTTCAAGAAATATAAATATTTTTATTTAAATTTGATTTTCAGATTAATTTTTTATTATTTTCAATTTCTTTAATTTCTTTCATCCTCCCTTTACCTTAATTTGTTAGGTTATGTTCTGCCTGAAATACGTATTTTAATATTATATCTTTGCCAGTTGGTGTTGCATGACATCAATTTTGATTTGTTGATTACTTTTTTGTTAATTTTCAAAATTATTTACAAACTTAAATTGATATTCCAATTTTTCAAAACAGCCCCAGCATGAGTTCTGTTCTGCCCGCCGCGTATTTCATAGCGCCCCACCTAACCTACAGTGCTTGATATTTGATTTGAAAAAATTAGTCCGCGCAATTTACAAAAACATATGTGTAACTTTTAAATAATAAATTGAAGAGAAGATTGATTAATATTTGTTTGTGCAAGTTCTTACGGGTTACAGTTTAATTAGCGTCAAAGATTTTATGCACTTTTTCCCGCCACCTTCCCTTGATTTTTCGTTTGAAGTATTTACAGTGAACACTTCCTAATTGAACACTAGCCTAGCAAGGGAGTCGTTTGTCTCCGGAGAGTCGTGGGACCGGTACCTCTGGAGATAAAGGTTCCCTAAGAACTTAAAGCTGTTGCTCTTGGTGGTTCGGAACCCACCTTGAACTGTAGGTCCTTCTCCCACCACCAAGTAAGTGTGTGAGAGGTGTGTAAAGGGATAGGGAAGAAGGTGTAAGAAAGCTGTAAACCCTAAGGGTACCCATAGAAGCTTCCATTCCAATTCCGTAAACATTCACCTATTGCTGTTTCTTCTTACAGAATTAATATGTTGCGAACCAAGGACTTTGAAGGATTTGTTTCCCGGATATAATGGTGTCTTGCCTCCGATTGAAAACTTGTTCTTTGAAGGTCAATTGCGCAAATTCGAAACATTTGATAATAAACGTCTGATATTCAATACAGCAGATCTCGTAAGAAGAGGTCACATCATATTCGGATGGCGATTGGATTATTACATTCATGATCTGTACCATTTATTTGCTCATTTGGAACCAGTGCTCTTGGTATTTGACATTAACAAAGATGAGTGGGTTACTGTGTCTGTTGATTTATCTCGGAGATTGGGTGCAAATCGTATCTTAGCCTTTGTTGTTGCGTGCGATGAAGCTGCTGCTAAACACGTATCAACATCCAACGATCCAGTATACAAAGAAGCACACATTAGAGGATACAAACAGGCGAATGAACGAGTAGAAATTGTAGAGCAAGAGCAAGTGAAGCTTCTGTTCACGAATCGAACAACAGACAAAGACGCGATTATCAAAATCAAGGAAGAATTCAGTCAAGCTTACAATCGTGCATTTGCGATTTATTTATATCATCATGGAGAATATAATTTGATCGGGCATAAAGAAAGGCGTCTATAACAAAAAAAAAACATGAATGTTCGGATGATGTTAAAGTGGACCCCTCAAAAAAAAAAAAAGACAAGGTCTCGAAAAAGGGAATATAATAATATTAGTAAGTTGAAAGAACCGCAATTCCTAGTTGATCACCTTTGCTTAAGATTCACCAAAGATCTAATTTCAACATATTAGATTTTTTGCAGCATGGAAAAAAATTTCCCCATCTGCAGATGCAATGTTAGGATTGTATCCCTGACGGTGAAATCGTTGAGTTCTTGCTGCAATAACATCAGCTATTTTCCTTATTCAGAAAAATCTTGTTGTATTAATTGAAAAATATTATATTTTAGTACTGAAATCTAAACAAGCGGCCAACATTGATTTGGTGTTTCGCGGAGTGAAAAAAATTTGGCTTAAACGCCTGTTTGGGTGAACATTAAAGTTAAAGCTATTGCGAAGACATTTTGATCTCGCCCTTATTATTTTTATTATCTGCAACAATTTTAGCATGTAGTCGGAATATGACGTTTTTTTGAAAAGTTTCAGGTTTTTCAAACAAAATCTCGAAATTGACCTCTCGCTATTTTTACAGCTTTGATCTAACTTCAGAAGAGTGCTCAGCGGACAAATATAAGTAATAAATAAAAGTTTAGGACATTATTTATGGTATATTTTGATGAAAAACATGTACTATTTGTGGTTGTAAATTATTGAAAATTTAGCGACTTTGACAAAATGTCAAATTTCGACTACATGCTGAAGTTGCTACAGGAAATAAAAATAATAAGGGCGAGATCACAATGTCTTCGCAACAGCTTTAACTTCAATGTCGACCCAAATTTGAGGCTGTAGCGCATCACAGGAGTTCAAGAAAAATTTCTTTCACTTCGCGAAAGACAAAATCTCTGTGCGGCCCCTTCACACGAGTAGGGACCAAATCGCCCGTGAGGACTCCAGTATCAAACTCTATTTTTTTTTATAAAATACTATACAAAATTCGACACACGGAGACTTAAAGAATTTTAGGGGGAGGGGTCTGTAGCAAAGCCGCAGCAAGCCCAAAGGGTGGAGCCCCCCGTCGGACACAATAGTATCTCCGAAAATGTTTATCTTTCCTAAAACTAAAAGAAAATTTAACTCATCGCAACAGTTTCTTTATTTATAAAAACTTTCAGACATACTATGAAAATTACTTGAACAGAACTGAACAACAACGCATGTAAAATTAATTATAAATGTAATTTTAGATGTAGCTGCAGAATGCAGTGTTGGTCAGTAGCAATATCAATACACCATATTCGTTCCAAAAAAATGTTTTGTTTGAACAATTCCTGTTCAAAGTTATTTTTGTTATCAAATTTTCCCTCAAATCTCATAAAATATCTTCAAATATTTAAAATTTTAACTAAAATTACTTGAAATATTTTCAAATCTTTGAAATCAATTAAAAATTCCGTTTAATCTTTAAAGATATCCTAAAAAATTATAGGCCCTACAAAATCCTTTCAAACATTCCGAAATTCTTCAGTATTGTAAGCAATTTTTTAAAAATAATAATTCCAAATTCTTGTAGATAATTAATTAAATTTCTGGTAACATCGTTGCACAAATGAATTCGTTAAATGAATGAATGAATTATAAATGGAATGCCGAAATAAAATAACTATTAGAATATTTCCTAGTCATCGATTCAAGGCGAGGCAATTTAAAAGTAATATTGAAAATCAGTTCACTCTGTTTAGCAAATTACTATTGTTAAAATTCTTGTCACATAAAGATGTTGCTTCGAAGTGCCTTATTGTTGAAAACAGCAACAAATAGCGTTTGATTATTTCCGGCGCATATCTGCTATGAATGTTACTGAGCAAATTCCTTCTTTCGAAACGTGCAATATCTGAATCTATAAAAATCCCCATAGAATTATTTTACCACTAGATGATGCATTACAAAAATATTTCAGTCTGAGGGAAAACTTACCAGTGAGTGGTTCTTCTCTTGCTAAATTTGTCTAAAAGTTAAAGTTACAATTGCCCTTCCAAAGTTAAAAATCGGCCTTTGATAAATTTCAAACTTAAAAAAACAGTTATTGGCAATTAACGCCCCGCGGACTTAGATTTAGAATTACCTGGGAAGATAATTACTTTATTACTAATTACTAATTATTCAGGGTAATTACAAAAAAAATTAAAAGACTAAAAGTACTTGAGCGTATCTTGGTTCACATTTATATCGTGATCCTATAATTAAAAACGAATTTAATGTAGAGTTGAGTTCGGCAGTTTGCAAAAGCTGATAATCTACGCAGCCCGCTTGTTGCAGAGGATGCTTTCCCCAATCAACGCAGGCCAAAACGAACGACAACGCTCATTCAGAAGAATTTAGAATCGCGATGCGCAGTTACAGGGTGAAGGGAAAGAATTGGGTTGAGAATAGAACTGCTTAGTTCTCTAGAGGACTAAATAGCACTTTACCTCGCTTCGACGTCTACAATCAAAAAGACGCCAACTGAGATTGAAGCTTACAAAAGACAAAAATAAAAAGTTGACAGATTTAAAAATTTAGGTCAATCGTAAATGAAAAATCATGCATGGAAATGTCATATCTTGTCGAGCGCGGCGCTAGTGTGTCCGTTGAATATTCGTGTTTTTGGTTTTAAAACTAATCTCTTTCTAAAGAAATTTTTTTCAGTAATCTATTTGTTTTAAACGAACTATTTTGTAGAAAATTTAACTGTTTCGCTGAAAATATTTATTTCAGTTGCAAACTAACTTTCTGATTAAAAATAGAAGAAATGGTGTGTTTTTTTTAATGAAATTGGCACTTTTTTGGCGCAGATTTTGAAGATTTAATACAAAATTAAAGTAGTTTATTGACATTTGAACTACTCGGGCGGAAATTCATTTATTTTTAAATTTGACTATTTAAAGGAATTCAAATGAATCTGTGTTATCATCAGAGTTAGTTGCTATCGATAATCGTAGGTGTCATTCCACAATCCATGAAATTATCAATCAAAAATATCGATCAAGTTAACTCTTGAAATAACAGAAAATACTTGACGTTATTTCTGGCAAAATGGAAAATGAATTTAAAACATTTAAAATTAAATTTTTCTGAAGAAAGGTTTACTCATTTCGCTTCACTAGGAATGGAACCACAAACCACAAATCGAGAAAACATTATCTATAGAGATTGTTACCATCGATCAGTGTAGACGTCATTCCACAATCCGTTAAGTTTGAAAGTATTTTAAGTTAATTATTTTTTTTATTTGAAGATTTGACTTTATCGATATTTATGGTTCCTAATTTCACGGATTTAGGAGTGACATCTACACTGTTCGATGATAAGTAGCTCTGATGATATTACAGATTTCTTCAAAATACTCGTATCAAAAATGTAACTGGACGGAAAATCGGAAGTGCTGTAGTTCGATTCCCAGTGGAGCAAATGAAGATTTAAAAATTTGGAACTATTTGGTTAAAAATTTAATTATTTCTTAATAATTGGTTTTCTCTTTTTATTGAAAGAATCAAGTCTTTTCTGAGAAAAGATCAAGCTTGGAGCTTTCGCTTTGAAGGATATGTAATTAAGACATTCAAGTTTTTCTTTAGGTTTATATTATTATATGTAATGTAAAAAAGAATTTTTTCTGCGAAGAAAAATTCAGCAGAAATGGTTCATACGGCTTTTTGTGTGCAATACACAAATGTCATTGAATCGCGCGTAATTCTTTGGTATTTGAACCTTATACTTCAAAAACTTACGAAATATCTTTAAATCGTGAAATCCTTTCAAAATACAATAAAATTTTTCAAAATTGGTTTGAATCTCTTAAGATCCCTTACAATGTATTAAAATCTTTCAAAAGTCATTAAAAATCCATAAAATTCCTAAAAAAATGTATGATATTCGGGAGTCCTTTAAACCTCCATTAATCGGTCATAACCCCTTTAAACTTATTAAGATCCCTTAAAAGGCTTCGATATCTCTGACAAAATTTTAATTTGCTTGAAATCTTTCGAAACATTATAAAATTTCTTAAAATTTAAAAAATTACATTAATATCACTTGATATACTTCCAAATTTGTGAAAATACTTTTGGTAATACAAAAGAAAATTAAATGTAAATTCCCACTTTTTCCTGAAATGAAAGAATAAGCCCATATATGCGAATAACTAAAATTAAACAAATAATTGTGAAAATTGCATTATGCACTGCCCTATTTATAATGAAACCCTTCGTGATTTTTAAGAAATTAAATTCCGAAGAAAAGAAGATGTTCTCCTTTGCTTAATAGAACTTTGGCGAAAAATTGTCTTAGCGTTTTAAAGTAACATTGAGGGACCTATTTATTCTGTAGCTTGTAATTAATAAAAATTAAAACAGGAATCTGTAAAAAAGTTTTTTATTTTATCGAAAGCATGTAAATTGCTTAAAAATCTACTATTTATTACCATCCAGGTATTCAAGAAACAACATTTAATTTTTAGCTTTTGATAAAAAATTTTCAAAATCATTTAACGTGGTTAAAGATACTTTTCAATGTTCAATTAAAATCCTGAAAAAACTTCAAAATTTTGTTCGAAAACCTGTGAACATTGCAATTCACTTCTTCAGGGCTGATCTGATATTGTGGTATCAGGTTATGTTGTTTTTATATATACCCTCTGCGGTGCCTGTGATTGGCCAGAGCGCCCCACCGTGGGGACTAGTCGAACCTGATTGATCAATCAAGTTTTTTCATTTTAAAAAATCTGGGAGGACGGAAAGCCAAATCGGATTGGTATTATATCCATTTCCCCTATTCATGTTATTAGGGTGTTTTAAGATTTGGATTGCTTCTCTATGTTTTCTTGGAAAGATTTTGTGTGTTTTTGCAATGACTGTTGTTCTGTAAAATAAAACGTTATTTCCTGTTTCGATTTGATGTTCAGCTAGTGCTGATTGCGTGACATTTTTTAGCCTGACTCAACTCTCATCTTCCTTTATACGTTGGCTTTGCTCTCCCGGTTTCTCCAATATAGACTTTGCTACAAGAACAAGGAATTTTATATACTTCTGGGTCACTTAGAAGTGCCTTTTTGTTTTTAGAGTTATGTAGTAGTTGTCCTATTTTCGCAGATGGTTTAAATTTAGTTTGGATGTTGTGTTTTTGAGAATTCTTCCTATTTGTTTTGTGATACCTTGGATGTAGGGTAGGGTGGTGGTCATTTTTCTCTTTCTTTCGTAGGTTGTGTTGACTTGGTTTTTTGAGAGTATTTTCTGATTGCTTTATCAATTTGTTTGTTTGTGTGATTGTTCTGTATCAGGATTTGTTTAACGTTTTGTAATTCCTTTTGTGAGTTATCTTTATCTTTTATGGAGACAGCTCTCTATACAAGGGAGTTGATGACCTCTTGTTTTTGAGATGGGTGATGGTGGAAGGAGGCATGTAGGTATCTGTTTGTATGCGTGGGTTTTCTGTAAACAGCATGTCCTAATGTTATATCCCGTTTTGTTCTATTTCCATGGTAAACTGAATATTAGGATGTAATGGACTGATAAAATTGATAAACTCATTTAGTTCATCTCGTCCATGTCGCCAGATGACAAAAGTGTCATCAATGTAACAGAACCAAAATTCCGGTTGAGGCTCGGCTAGGTTGAATATTTTAGTACCTAGATGTTCCATTACGACATTGGCTATTACAGATGAAACTGGAAATCCCACTGCTGCCCCTGGGGTTTGTTCGTAGAATTGGTTATTGAACGAGAAGTAAGTATTATTGAAACAGTGTCCTGTAAAAGGTGTGAGCTCGGTAGGAAAATTTATAAAAGATTTAATAATATCAATTGTACCAGAGATTGGTACTTTTGTAAACAGAGATACTATGTCGTAACTCAGTATGATGCTCTGGGATTGAATGTGAATCTGTTGTATCTTTTTGATACAGTCAAATGAGTTTTAGATGTGAGTGATGAAGTTTCCTGTAAAAGGATTTAGTTTTGTAGCGAGGAAGCGTGTTAGGTAGTAAGTTGGTGAATTCATTGCACTGATGATAGGTCTGAGTGGAATGTTATCTTTGTGGATTTTTGGGAACCCGTAAAGTATTGGAGAGATGGGATGGTCACAGAACAAATAGGAAGAATTCTCAGCAAACACAACATCCAAACCATATTTAAACCACCTGCGAATATAGGACCACTACTAAATAACCTTTAAACAAAAATACGCTTCTGAGTGCTCCAGGAGTATATAAAATCCCCTGTTTTTGTGGGAAAGTCTATTTTGGAGAAACCGCGAGACCGGTCAAACAACGCATAAAGAAACATGAGATTAAATTCAGGCTAAAACATTTCATGCAATCAGCACTAGCTGAACATCATATCGAAACAGGACATCACATTTTATTTTACAAAACAACAATCATTGCAACACCACACATCTTTCCAAGAAAACATAGAGAAGCAATCGAAATCTTAAAACACCCTAATAACATCAATAGGGACCATGAAAATAATACCAATCCGATTTGACTCTCCGTCCTCCCGGGTTTTTAAAATAAAAATACTTGATTGACCAATCAGGTTCAACTAGTCCCCTCGTTGGGGCGCTCTGGCCAATTACAAGCATTTCAGAGAGTATACATAAGAGCAACATAACCTAATACCTCAGTTTCAGGTCAGCCCTAAAAAAGTGAACTACAATGTTCAGGAAATGTCGGCAAAATTCGTAGTTTTTGAAACAAGTGAAACCCGAAATATCTCTTGTTATCAAAATTAATCATCGTAAGAGCATTAAATCTATCATTAGAGTTTGTAATTGTTTAAGGGTTTAATACAAAACAGAACTATTAATATTACAAAAAAGTTATGTAAAATCTCAGTTTCGTGTGATATTAACGATTCTCTTACATAAAAGTAAAGATTGCAAATTTTTTCAAATGTTTTAAGACAAATTATGTAAGGATGTATGTAGTAGTGGACGACCTTCCACAGAATCAGTATGTAGCAAGAATATTTTTTTGCTGATTCACGAAATTTTACATGACTGCGATGTAGAATTCACATATTTAGAGCGGTAGACTTTGTTTTCATTGATTGAAACTGTAACTAACAGTTCGAATTATTTTACCCAACAACTGGTAGGGAATCGACATTTCATTTTACCCAACTGTCCAACCCGAACATCCGCGAAAAACAAACGCGATTGTTCTTCCGCTCTCTCGTGAAAAATTGGAAATGGCGGTCATAGGACTTTGAATATCCACCCTTCAGTTGTAAATGACAGACCGAACTTTGCTGATCAGGAAAGTGGCGCCAAAAACAAAACCAATGAGAGTTTTACTAAGAATGACGCGCATTCGCATCATTAACTCTTTCGCCGCCATATTGAAAAACGTAATACTTTCTGCTTTTATGAATTGCTCGAGTTCTATTCATCCTAGAAAGACAAAACCGGACCATTTCGATTTGTAAGCGGTTTTTCTAATTATAATTATATAATATTATGGTCCGTTTTATGCATAGGAAACAAGTTATAGGCGCTGTAAGTTAAAAAAAATGTTTTCGTGCTTCAATTTTGATTTTGTTTGCGTTGAACTTTTTTTTGGTGCAACTCAGACAAAAAACCTGCAACTGCACTAACAGAAAGCAAACAATTCATTTATAAAAAATAAAAACAAATTTTCGACAAAATAGTACAATTTTCAAAAAAAAATGGATTTAAAAAATACAATTTTCAACTGAAACGTTTAGTTTATGCTTCAGTTTGCAGTTAAAACGATTAATTTTTAACCCAAAAGACAAACCCTTTTAACCAAAGAAATAAATTTTCAAATAAAAATGATTAATTTTAAAATAAGAAGAATAATTCGTCACCAAAACAGATTAATTTTCGACTTAAAAGGTAAATTTTCAAGATGAAAAAAAATGTCAACAAAATTGTTCGACTTTCATCTTCAGAATAGAATTTCAAACTAGAACAATATAAATATTTAACTAAAAATGGACTAGTTAAATTTTCGAATAACAGAATGTGTTTTTAAATTTTCAAAGAAAGACAATAATTTTCAAATAAAAAATGTAATTTTCAACCAAAAATGAAACAGTTAAATTATCTGTTCAAAAAATCAATTTTTAATAAAAAAAACAATCCAGTCTAGAACAAAATAGTGAAATCTTAAACAGCAAAAGATGATTTTACGAACAAAAATACTAATACCCTTTCACAAAAGACGAACTTTCAACAAAATATACATAAATTTTTAACCACATAGTTGAATTTTTAACTGAAAAAGATCATTTGTTGAACTAAAATTTAAATAGGTACATTTTCAGTTAAAAAATAATTATTAAGCGAAAAAGTAAAATTTTCAACAAAATATTGAAATTTTCAAGCAAAAAATTGAATTTGCAAAGAAATAATATAATTTTCTACTGCAAGCAGAAACTCAAAATGATAAAAATCAAATTTAAAACAACAACGAAAAACGATTTTTTTCACAAACTGGATCAATTTTTAACGAAAAATGGTTACATTATCAGTTTAAAAAATAAATTAACAACCAAACATTTGTCAGGGAAATAGTTTCATTTCCAAAAACAATATAATCTTTCAATGATTCTATAAAAAAAGAAAATAAATTTTACCAAAAAATTAGTTATAAAATTATAATTAGAAAAACCGCTAACGAATCGAAATAGCTCGGTTTCGTCTTCGTAGGATGAATAGAACTCGAGCAATTCATAAAAATAGAAAGAGATACGTTTTTCAATATGGCGGCGAAATGATTAATGATGCGAATGCGCAAACTCAGATTTAACACTTTCATTCAACCAATAATTATTGGTGGAAAAATCTCAGACTATGTATAAAATTAGAGGTAAAAATCTAATTGAGGTGACGGATGCAACAACTCGACAAGCGCTCGAAACCGCGTAGAAGTATTGTCCAGCCGGGAAAAGGTATCGATAAAAAAAAAGTGGCCGAAGCGTAAAAAAAAAAATACGTTCATATTTAGCTTCACACGACCGACAAATTTTTCCTGTGAAACTTTTTCACTTTTTTTTTATCTATAGATTTTTCCCGCTGGACAATTTTTCTACGAGTTTTCGAGCGTTTGTCGAGTTTTTCATCTCAATTGCACTGGACTAAAAAATTTGAGTTTAAACTAGTCTTTCTTAGAACATCAAATATGTTTTTCTTAACTTTATAGCCTGGAATTGTATCTGCTGAGAAATTTTTTTTAAACTGAATTTGGATTGAAAATTCAACTGCCGCTAAGAAAATGGTCTCTTTTTCTTGAATATTCAACTATTTGAGCCAAATTTCGACTGCTTGTAATTACAGTTTATTCTTTGTTGGTAGAAAGTTTCTATTCATTTCCTGTTTTTTTTTCTTCAAAATTCGACCATTCATTTGAATATTGAACTATTCAGTAAAAAAATCATTTATGTTGTTAAAAATCGGCTTACAATTATCTTTCATTGTCTAAAATCAAATTTTTGTTAAAAATTTACATTTTGCCTCTCAAAAGTCAACTCTTTCTGGAAAATTACACTTTTTACGGTGATCTAATAACCAAATCAATATGATCCCTATATATTAATTTTTTTTAAAGAATTTATTCCTCTATTATTCCAGTATTTTCGTAAAAAAGCTTGTTTCGCCTGCCTTAATTTACCCCGCTCTTTAACGAAAAAGATTAGCCTGCAAACAAAAGATAAATTTGTTGATTATTAATTTGTTTAATTTTAATATTTTCTTCATATTATACTTTAACTTGAATCTAGAAAAAGTGCGATAGTCATCTGATAAATAGAAAGTAAATAATGACATCACGTGTTCTTTACTTCATGAGACCTTGTTTTTCTTTAAAATTGGTTTATTTTCATATGGCATCAATGTTAGGTAAATTTTAATAATTGCTACGATTTTCATGTTTAAACTTAGTAATCGCCGTTAAAAAGAGCAACGATTTGGGTCACAATTTGTCAGCTGCGGTTAAAACTTAAACCCGTCGATGGAAAACATGAAGATCTCTATTGAAACTCTCCTTTTTACAACTGCAATTTTCCTGCTTGATTTTTTTGGCAAGTGCAATAATAGACAATACATTATATAAGCATTCTAAAAATTCGCTACGAATCAGCACAAAACCAGATTTAAAAGTTTAGCTTGTCAACTAAATGTTCGCCTTTTGGTTGGAAAATTAAATTCCTGGATTAAAGAATCGATGATTTGGTTGAAAATTAAACTGCGTAGTACAAGTCTAAACTAGTTTATAGAAATGTTTTTTAATTTTGATTTTTATAATTGAAGATTGATCATTTTAGATAAAAAGTCAATTCCATAGTTAGAAGTTTAACAATTTTTCTAAAACTTTTGTCTTGTTTTGTATTGATATTTAATTTTCATCGCTGAAAATTTAGTCGTAGTTATTCATTTTTCAGGTAAAAATTTGTATTTTAAAGTAGAAATTAATCTTTCTGCAGTCAAAAATCTCACAAGATAACACTGCTTGGTTAAAATAGAAGTTTTTCTAGAGAATTTAATTACAAAAGACTTTCGCTTTCAGTCATTCCGTTCTCGGCCTTCCTAGAACGGCTGGCTCATTCAGTTTCTCAAAAGAGCAGGGCTTTTTTATCTAAAACTTTTAGTATTTCATATTTTGTTCACAAACTTTGTTATTTCTTAGGTTGGTATTGCAACTGTTCTTCAGAAAATCCATTCATATTTTTACAAATTTGTCTATTTGGGTAGTAAATTCGTAACGATTAAATATTTCGTTGAAAAATCTTTTAAAGTTAAAAATTGATCAACAATTTTGAGTTTGGTCGCGCTGATAAGCTAGCCAATAAGAAACAAAATCTAAGTTTGATCAGTAAATTTTTTAAAAATAAATCCAAAATGTTATAGGGTGTCTGTAATGAAATTTCGTTTAACTCAAGATGCTTATAGTGAAAAACTACGCATTGACTATGACCTCTCTGACCCGTTTATAATTTTTGTCGATCAAGTGTCACAAACAGTCAACCAGCCAATGACTCGGGGCTGACCCAACTATACCTAGCAACTGACTAGCGGAAACCTAGATGCTGACCAGACGGTCTGGCCTGGGTCTAGCCAGAAAAATTTCACACCTTTAGCGAGATCCAGGTTTGACCGTCTGGTCAGCGCCCGGCTGGGACTGGCCAGCGCCATAACATTTTCAAACACCGGACATTTTGAAAATGCTATAACTTCAATAGCTTAACTTATTGTCGAAGAAAGAAACGCAAGGATGAATGGTTCGAATTTACAAGTACTACGGAAAGCCGTCCATAGAATTTTTAAATCTTTAAAGTCTGAAAAAAGTGTGCCAACGCTGAATCCAATCCCATAATTTTTTCGAAAGTTATCGTGGCTACAGACTATGAACGGACTACAACCAGACAGCCTGCATAACAAAGAGACACCATTATGAAAATGAATTTTTCTGACTCGGTGGGTCTTAAAACGTAGAGATTTGATGTAAATCGACTAACAATCCCAGGTGTCCTAACCGATTTTAATGATACATTTGTTTTTTCTTATCAGCCAATAAACGGTATACAGGAGTAAAACAGCCCCCTAGATATGATAGTGTTAAGGGATGATTTCAATGGTCTACATTTAGGAAGAGAATATTTTTCATGATAGTAATTTGAGAAGTTTCGACAAAATAAGGGTTGAAAAACGCTTTCGGCCCGACTTAATTAAAACATTTGAAAGGGGTAAGCGGTCCTTTACATAGGACGAAAATGATGGACAGTGCAGAAAAATTCAAGGGAAAAATCTTAGCAAAATATTTACGGGGGGTTTTTGGGTCGCTGATACCAAATCTTATAACAGAATTTCAAAAATTAAAATGGCGGATACAATATAGCTAATCAAATGTTGAAGGATTCATTGTATTTTGATTCCTGAAGCATACCCCATCTTTCTATTAATTGTCTTACCTTTTTTTTCTTTCAATTCTTCGTAGTTTACTTTAGCCCCATCTTCTAGATCTCTATCACTAAAGAACTCCTTTTTCTTCCCATGTCATGATTTTTATTGCTTTTCCTCTCTTCTCTTCAACCCCCATCAAAGACTTTCGCTAACTCCACTTCCTTTCTCTCCCCAGGCTTCGACTTAAATCATAAGCCCTATGATCTCTATTCGTTTACAACCTATAAACATTTGAACTTTTTTACTTATTTTAAATTGATTGCCTTCAATATCCCCGGCCATTATTGTTTCTTTCCGATCCTTTTAAAAACCTCATTATCTTTCTCTTTTCTACATTAAAATTCAACTTTTTCACATTTAAGTATTTCTCTAATCCTGTAATTGAACCCGCAATCACTTTTTTATCCTCTGCCATGAACCCTATATCTTCTACATAGGCCAGTGTATATTTATTTTCTTTCCCTATCCCAAATCCTTTCCAAACTTGTCCCTTCATGTTTTCCTCCAAGTCTGATATAAGTATATTAAATAAAAGCGGGCTAGGAGGAAATCCTTGCTACACTCCATTTACCATCCAGAAACTATCTCTTACTTGCTCTCTTACCTTTACTTCGGTTTTTTTCTCTAAAAATTTTCGATACTCTCTGTCAAATTCCGTCTTTAAGTTCGCGAACAAGGCTATCATTGCCCCTTTTCCTCTTTTGATCCTCTTATTTAGTAGATAGTAGAGAACACATATTTTGTCCAACGCCCACATTCCTTTACTAAAGCCTGTCTGAATCGGTGGCTCTATATTTTTTTCCTAAACTTCGTTCTTTAAACTCTCTTGCAAATCTCTTACGCATGCTTTTTACAGAGTTAGCATCAGCATCATACCCCTGTAATCTTTAACCTCCTTTCTCTTGCCATTCTGCACTCTTATTATCACTTCTTATTCTTTCTATAAATCTGATCACCCTTCTCCTCTTCATACTCTATTACACATTATTCATGCCCATTCTTTTAGCTTCGTGCCTCTATGTCTCATGTATACCAGGGAGCTTTCCATTTTTACGATTCCTAACACCTTGACTATTTCTTTGCATGTTATGCCCCCTTCCCCACCTCTTTTCTACTATATTTTCCACCTTTCCTAACTTTTCTCTCTATTGTTCCTAGAAGATCCAAAAAATATTTTGTCCATTCTACGATATCAATATCTTGGTTTACTCTTTTTTTCTCTCTATTTACTACCTTCCAAACCCTTTGTTTCCGCCTTTCCTCCTTCGCCTATTCATCAAACCCTTAATTCCCTTTTTCTTTCTTTTGATCACAAAACACAGTGTAATCCTTATTTTTCTTCTATATTCTTTATTATTTTTTTCTTTTGCCCATTTCTCATTCTTGTCGTTCATATTCTCTTTACAATCCTCAACCCTTTTATCTAAGCTGTCTTTTTCCTTACCCTGGCCAATCCGTTCTTCCTACATTTTTTACCTTGCTCCCTTTTTTCCACATTGCTATTCGTTTTTTCCCCGCTAATGTTACTGTTAGGGAAAATTTATCCGAATGAATATAATATTCTATCTTCAGTTCCCTGACTGTATGTTTTACTTTATAATCCACTATCACCAAGCAAAAAACAGATTAAGAAAAGGTGACACTAAGACCAACCGTAGGCAGGCGTCCAATAGAGAAAAAGCGATGCTTCCAGACCTGGAAAAACATCGACATCCAGATTTCTCCTAAGTCCGAAAGTCTAGCAGAACTGAATGAAATGTTTCGTAGAGATTTTTCGTACAATCTGACGACAAGACTATCAATTGTAGGGATTGTTATGAAGCGAGAGGTTTGGTGGAGGCAAATCGTGAAACAAAATCAATGGCTGATCATTAGACCTGCGACAAATGAATAAGAAAAGACAAATATAGGCTGGGACAGACAGTACGCATTTCGCATGCCGTGTGTGATTAACTACATGAAATGAAGCAGAAATTTCACCGCCAAGGTTGGAGAGTTCGAGCGCGATCTGCGGATCGGTAATTGTACACTCATTAAGTCAAAGCTGCTAATCATCCGGCAACATATTGACACGTGGGACAAGGGAAACGAATTGTTTTTTCTCTGATCCATCTCGAATCTTCCAAGATCATCCACGTACTGTCTACATCACAACCGAGAAGGTGAGAAATGTATTGAGAAACATAAACAACTATTCTGCTCCGGGACCAGATTTTTACTACTAAATATCTGAATTTAGAAGAGCCTATTCCGGATTGGTCGGTAAAATATCAAACATTGTTCCTGAAAAATATGGGAAACTTAGCTGAACCTAAGAAATACTAGCCGATCACTTGTCTGAACGCACTGTATAAGATTTTAGAGCTATCGTGAATGATAGCATTGTTCTGGGAATCGCATCTGTGATGTATTTGTCTGCAAAAACACAGCATCCTACCAGCGATACTCATCGATGTCCCGTATTAATTACCTAGAAGATTTTAATGCGAACTCCCATAGATTTATTATTTGCCTGTTTTAAAAGTTTATTCCGACAAGGAATAAAGTATCTGCAACAAACACGCTTGTCGCCTCAGTAGTACTCCAATAATTTAAAGTGGTTCGATGGTCGCAGGGCAAGAGCAGATCGCGAAACACTGAACCTTTAATGTGTTTAAAACAGCATTATTCTTGATGCAGCACATATAGTCGCAAATGGACGAGATCCTTTTCGAAAAATGGTCAGTAAGCACGAAGAAGTGGGCAAAGGACCGTTCCTGTACAAAGAAGTGGAGAAGGCTGCTGTAACACTTGTCCTTGACTTCAATATCAGGCTTTAGAAAACTTTATCAAATATTTTGCATACGCCCTGTATCAGAAATCACAGGATAAAAATTTCCGTGAACAGCTCTTCGACAACAGAAGGCGCGGCATCTTCCACAGAAATATAAAAGACCAGTCGATGGCGTATGAGCTAACGTTTGATTTCCTTAAATTATCCGAATTAAAGCCAGACAGGGATGGTCTTATTTATAGAATTACGACGAATGTACTCAGAATATTTTATTAAACTAGTCGTCCTAGATGCTCTTAGATGTGCCAAGCTTTCACTTGTCAATAGCCTGAAATGCATCCCTGCGTGCATGGTGGCCATTTTAATGATGTGTTTAACGACAACTCACACAATACATGAATAATACCCAGTGTCAGCTACGATATTTGTTTAGGTTGAAAGACTAGTACAAAGGCATTGCATTAAAAGATGAACTACTATATTACACTATTAACAAAACATGTACAAGTTTCACTAAGAAGATATCATTATGGCCCTAACTTTGAGTGCACTCTACAAATATTTAGCGATAAGCAAAATTTTGTTCAATCCGGGGAATTCAGAAGCGCAATCTAGAACGGACCAGAATCAGTAAGACTTACCGCAGACCCGAGATAGTCCTTTTTGATATGCCTATACATAAAGCATTCTGCCAGTAAATAAAAAAATTCTTTTCTACTACCAGCTTTTAGATTGTGCAGAGTTGCCCCTTAGTATACCCAAGAGAAAGATCACTCAATGAAAATCTATTGATTATAACTCACAAAAGGCGGACCCTCCAATGCTAGCCATAAGCCCTCCATTCCAAAGAAAGTAAAGATATTTTAGCTGTAGGATCAAACTAAATTTGGGAGCTGCCCTACCCCTGTCTGCAATACTTGCAGACGTTTTAAACAATCTTTAGTAAGCCTCTATTTACCCATACCCAAAACCTTCTCTAGCCAATTTAAGACCATCATCTTTAAATTACCTCTAACTCCTTATAATACCTCACACCCAGTATATGCCAAAAATAATCTCGATCAGGCGGTCAACTGAAATTCCCCTAAGCCCTCAGAAAAAGACTTTTCAAATCCATTATTTTTAAAACCAATAGGATTAGGCTAAGCAGCTCACGCTGAAGGAATAAGGTGCTGACACCTGGGCTTAATCATTTTCGCCAGAGCAGATCATAGTTGACTGAGGGGAACGCTTTCTTAAAGTCTATTAAAGAGGCAAAAACCTTACGACCTAGAGTAGAAAGATGAATCTGTACGTCCGAGCTCAAAACAAAGAAATAATCCATATATCTCTGGCCGCCCTAAAACCCGCCTAAAATTCCGAAAAATACTGAAACTCATCCATACGGGCCACCAGTCTTCCGGGAAGGATCCGCGTGAATTTTTGGGCAATAACATTAACCAGCGCAATGTATCTATATGGGGCTGGATACTTTCTGTTACCTCTTTTAAATATCATGCACATTCTCCCAGACCTTTATGAACAAACGCTCAATTCTAAATGCGGAAGAGCTCTATAAAATTTCACAGAAATACGATCTTTACCTGGAGCTTTCCCCGGGTTACATTTGCGTGTGGCAGCCATTATTTCTGTTTGAGAAATCAGATCATCCAGAACAGAATGTGCGTTTACGGACCATCCAAGGTCAAGTCTTAGTTTAGGAGAGTACAACGAGTTGGCGAATTCTTGCCACGTTTCCAGGTCAATACAATTTCGACACGCAGGCCTAATCTTTAAAAATTTTACTGTCCTGAAGAATTTTGTATTTAAGGCGTGCAGGTCAGAGAGCGACAAACTATTATTGACTGGCTGACCAATCAAAACTGAATATGTCATCAAGAAAAGCGTAGCTAGGTACTTCCAAACATTCAACCAAGGCAAGGACGGGTTCTACTCACTTAACTCTGAACACGGATCTTTCTGCGAATGCGTTGTACCCCTCGAAAAAGGTTTCATAATGCACCTTGTTTAGATGACGAATACTCACGTTAAAATCCACACCTAAAATTACAGGAATAGAAGAATATAGTTTCTCGAACCGCGAAAGTACTGAGTCTGAACTTCCTAAATTGACTCTCTGATGCTGAATCAAAGTCAGACTCATCTTGTTTCGACGATCCTTCTATTTTTTAAAGGTGTTTCCAAAGACGTAAAATGTTTCCATAATACTTTTTGCGACTATTTTATCGACATTTTACAAAGGCTATTTCTCAATTGTCTCTTCATCTTTGATCTGTCGCTTGTCACCGCAAGACCTATAATGGAAAAGTATCTAGCATATGCGATGCCAAAACTAACGTGATGAGGATCGGTCTAGAGCCTGGATTTCTTTCTAAATGGATGACTCATTCCACCATAACCGACTCCACGTTGGCCTGAAAAAATACCTCGCGAAAGTACCGCATTATGCCATTGTTAAGAGTTTCAGTGTCCTTAAGCTTATGCATAATTACTCTAATTATAATTAGACAGATAGTGCGCAGAAGCACTGCAAAAACTTCACTCTAAACACGTATTTTACAGAAAAACAAATTAAATCAAATTGCATCAACGAAGCGCGAATGAGATCAACATCACTGCACGTTGCATGCTAAAAACAGATCAAATATAATCATAACTATAGCATATTGGAGAAATTAGCCGGCCGGATCAAACGTGACCAGCAGGCATTCCGCCAGATTTCAAACTCCACTTGCGGTGGTTGTTTAACCCTTTGAATTCCCTTATAATAATATTATTGATTTTATATTTTAGTACAAAAATGTAGATGCTTTTGAAGGTGAAAAGACAATTTTTTAATTTTAAACCTTTTAAATTTAAACAAGAAGGAATTAATTTCTATCAAAAGAGATAAATTTTCAAAAATATTTCAGGCTGATTCGCATTATTTCTTAAATTCAAAAAAAATTTGTCGGACTAAGAAAAACTGATGGAAAATCTTTGAGCCTTTTTTAACAATTTTCATAATCTTCTAAACCATTTTGAAATATTTCTAAATATTCTATCAGAATGATTTGAATGATTAAATTTCAAATCATGATTTTTACAAAACAAATAAGCTTCGTTTGTCAATTTTTGAAGTTCACACTTCCTTATTTCACAGGTACTTCTTATTGTAAAATAAAAACAAAGGATTTAAAATTAAAATTTTTACACTTTTTAGCAGTGATATTTTAAATTAACAAAATTCCAAATGAAAAAAATATGAAACCATTTCATGTTCACGATTTGTAAACCAATATTAAAATTTTTTAAAGATGTTTAAATAAAATGTTATAAACTATCATGATTTCCATAATTTTCAAAATTATATTTAAGGCAATTCAATTAAAAATCTTCTGCGTGTATGTCATTTTAAATTTAAATAACGAAATTCGCATTCAAAATATTATTTCAAAATTTGAAACATGCGTTATTTTAATTTTTAATTTTCGAAATGAAAAATTCTTTAATTTTTAAGGTTTAACATTCAAGATTTTAAATCCATAAAGAGTTACGGACATAAGTTCTTGAATTTAAAAATAAAAAATAAAAAATAACTTATTTTCTTGCAGAATTAATATGTTCAGAACCGAAAACTTTGAAGGATTTATTTCCTGGATACAACGGTGTCATGCCTCCGATTGAAACATTTCGGTATGAAGGTCAGTTGGGCAAATTCAAATCATACGGTGATAAACCTTTGCTTCATATGCCGACATATCTAGTAAAAAGGGATCACCTCATATTTGGAGGGCGATCCGAAAATTACATTTATGATCTCTTTATATTATTTGCTGCTTCGGAACCTTTATTCTTCGTATTTGACACGAATAAAGACGACTGGGTTACTGTGCCACGTGATTTATCTCGGAAATTGGGAACATGTCGTTATTTTTCCCTTGTCGCTGCGCGCGATGAAGTTGCTGCTCAACATGTTACAACATCGAGAAGTCCAGTATACAAAGAAGCACACATTAGAGGATACAATCAGGCAAATGAACGAGTAGACATTCTAGAAAAAGAGCAACTGAAGCTTTGGATAAGGAATCAAAGAACTATGGAAGACATCATTATAAAAATCAAGGAAGAATACAGTCATACATATGACCGTGCATTTGCGATTTACTTATATCATCATGGAGAATATAATATAAGCGGACATAAAAAAAGGCATTCTTAACACGTGCTTGTATAGTAAATGTAAATGCAAAGTTACATAGAAATCTGTGGCTACCCAGTGGGCACAAAATTTGGCGACGTCTTTACGACATCGTTACGACATCTTTACGACATTCTATGTCCATGTCGATTCGGTTTCCTGGCGATATCGTTAAGATATAGTCAGATCATACGACTTATTTACGATATCGTGAAGACACCTTAACGACATGGACATAGGATGTCGTTAAGTTCTCGTAAAGATGTCTAACGTTGTCGTAAAGACGTCGCCAAAATCTGTGCTTTGTGGGCACGCATTAGGGCACGCCTCTTTTCTCCCAGGTCTCAAATCTGATGCCTTTAAATCATAGAGACCGAAATTTTAAAGCATGTAAAAATTGTAGCTCTAAAGCCGCGAGCTTTCGTAAATTAATCTTTATAAATTTCTTCCAGACGTTTCTCCTAATAATTAACGAATATTAATATTAATATTAAATATTAATATTCGTTAATTATTAGGAGAAACAATTAAGCGCTATAATTTAGCAGACCACGTAAGCTAGTGACTGTCTCGCGCCTTTTTTATATTAAAAGCTAAAAAGACGAGGGCCGATGTTTTAGCAAAATTATTAAACAAGTAATTCAATTTTCAGTAAAAAATGTAATTTTCACCAAAACAATAATAATGTTTGACCAAAAGTGACGCATTCTTAGAGATATTTTCAGTTGAATAAAGCTACGTTTCAGTTTTGAATAAAAGATTTTTTAAATTAACAAATATTTATGAAACAATTTCAATTAATTGAAATTAAAATTTTTTTGTTCAGAAAAGTAACTATGTTAAGATCATTAGAAGATAAACTTTTGATTGTCCCTCATTTTAGGACTAATTAAAAATACATTTTAAAAGCTGTTCACCTTGCATCGCCATTTTGGTGCTGTGCGCTTCGTTTTGACGCTATGTCAGTTTTGTTCGTTCACGCCTGAGTGCTCGCCGAAGTGACAACCGCGTACTTCGCGCACTCTGCGCAGCTCCTGTTACACGTTAATTGTCGCAAGAGCTATAGAAGAGACGGCTATTGAAAGGTTTCACCGCATTACATCTTTGGTGCAGGGTGCACGAAATTTGGGTAACCTTAAAACATAACGTTTGTTCACTTCCGTACGACAATTGTTTCAAATTTAAAAAAAAATACATTTTTATAATTTCCCTTCTATGTTTGTCATATTTTACGCCTCAAGCTACCGTTACTTTTTTTATTAAATACTTAATATGTTATTTGAATATCCGAAAAGAATTTTGAGAATTTGGTACTTTTGATTGAAAACCGAAAATTTTAATAAAACTGAATTTTATATTTACAGTTAGTTAAAATAATGTCAAAATACTGAATTTTTCTGTGAACTCTTTTTTATTCAAATTTGTAATAACTTTATGAATATATACTGTAGTCTACTTAGCACTTTTCATAGAATTTAATTTTTTTCAATAATGTGTTCGAATCCAAACAAAAAATAAATTAAAGATATTTAGAGGTACAAAGAACCCCATGGAGTTTAACATGTGTTTCCCACAAGAAAAAAAAACGTTTTGGTAAATGTGATTCAGAATCGTTAATATTAATTGACTCTAGTTAAAACTCAACATTTATATTCACAATTAGCCATAGAATTTTAACAAAATACCACGTTTCAAATGTCACCCCCATAAGTCTGTTTTATAGGGTCCCAAAAAACCCCATGAATAAAAAAATGGGTTTCACAAGATTTTGACTAAAAATTTATTATTGTTTTTAGCAATTTTCTCATAGAATAGAGTTAGAATGTTGCGGTGTTCACAACAATGTAAAAGAAATATTTAGAATCGCAAATATTTTAATATCAGCCCCCCCCCCGTGCCTTGAAGAAAACACGTCTCGGTCATGACAATACGTATTATGTATTATTATGTCCTATGTATTATGTGCATTATGTCTTATGTAACTTTCAACGAGGACTCCAGTAATGGCTTTGCGTTTAACATTGTAGTTTACCTTCAAGGTCATTTCAAGGTCAACTTTTTAAAAAACGGGAACTCTTACTTTTGATATCAGCAAACAAAAGAGCGTGAAATTTTACGTTAAAATATGCTTTGAGGTCCAAGGGCGACGTGACCTCTAGAGGTCAAAATAAAGTCAAAATTTGCTTGCAAGAAAATCACGCATAAAAATTGATTCGAAAAGAAGGTTAATGGCAAGATGACAAGATCAAACACAAGGTTATCAGTGGATTTTTCGTTGACAATTACATAATATCTGACATTAACAATTTTTGTTTGTGACCAAACCTCTGAGATTTTCCGGGGTTCCCATACTTTTTCCTTGCCCTGTATGTAGCATCTGTATGGTTACATGAAACTCGAGTGACGGCGTGCCCAACCACTTTGGTGAGATGAATGGAACTCCTAATTCTTAGATTCGTAACATTCGTAAACACAAAAGTTGGGTTAGGAGAAGAGGAAAGCGTTGGAATATCTCGTGAGTTTTTTTTATAAACAAATCATGAGACTGTTTAATAAGGCATCATTTCGCATTGTTTTTTATAAGTGGTTAAAAGCACAAAAGTTTTAGGTCTGTCAGGAAAATTATACTATTTTGCTAATCGTAAAGTTGTCGTAAATATGTCGTAACGATGTCGTAAAGACTTCGCCAAATTTTGTGCCTACTGGGAAGTCAACGATCATACTTTTAGTTCAGAATAATTATCTTTTGGTTAAAAATTCTACTATTCGGTGTCAAATTCAATTATTTTGTTGAAAATGTAATTACTTTGATCAAAGGTCAGCTTCTGTTGTCGAAAAATCAACTGGTTTGTTTAAAACTCGTCTTCTAGAAAGTCCGTTCTTTTATATTAAGATTTCAATTCGAAATTCTTTTATATTTAAAAAATAAAATTATTACATTCAAAACTGTCTATCAATGCTTTCAATATGCAATTTTGAAATATTTAATAGCGGAATTGTCCTGAAATTTTGTAACTGGGTTACAGTCAAGTACACGATGGGGGACCTATAGCTTAAGTTGGGTTCCGAATCAGCAGAACCTCGGTAAAGGTACATTGAAAAATTTCCAGAGGTATCGGCTCAGGGATAGAACCCCGGACGTCTGAGGTGAAGTCCGATTGTCTAACCAACTGAGCCATCGAGGCACACATAATGTGTAGTATTTCTCTGTAGGTTTTTTCTCGGTTCTCCAATGCTCTCGGGTGTGGCTACCCTGATAAAGGTTAACTTTTCAAATAAAAATAATTATCTATCAATAAAAAAAGAATTTTCAACAAAATAGCTGCACTTCCAACAAAATAATTAAACGATAAACCAAAAGAGATATTTTCGGAATCAAAAATATTAGAATAAAACTTTTACAAAAATTAACTTTCAACCATTAGAGATGAATTTTTAATAAAAAGATGACTCTTCTGACGACAAATTAATTCTTAATCTAAAAGAACGGATTTTCTAGAAGACGAGTGTTAAACAAAGCAGTTGATTTTTCGACCACAGACGCTGACTTTCGATCAAAATAATTACATTTTCAAAAAAATAATTAAATTTGTAACCGAATAGTAAAATTTTTAACCAAAAGAGAATTATTCTGAACTAAAAGTATGATGGTTGACTTTTGTATTGAGAATAATTAACTTTACCTAAAAAAATATAGCTAGCAAAATAGTATAATTTTCAATAAATTAATTAAAATTTTGAACAAAAGTTAGTTTATTTTTGTTTCCGAATTCATCTCTGTTGATCGAAAATTCTAATATTTAGTCGAAGCTGTTGAAGTTACCAACCTGAAAATAAGAGACATCATATTTTGCATTTTTCAATACAGCAGGTCCCGAAGAGATCTCCCGATATTCGATAAATAAAAACAAGTATTTGCGATTTTAGTAAAATTGATTTTTAATTGGTATTTCTGGTTCAAATCTTTAGTTGAGGGCAACTGATGTCGAATTTAAACAAACATAATCCACGAGTACCTATTATTTTCGAAGTCACTTTTTAATTTTATATGAAAATGTAATTTAGTATAGAGTTTCCAAATAGAATTTTGTTGCAACTACCCGCTTTCTATTCTTATTACGGACACATTTTTTTTGTCAAATATTTCTTAATGTAAAATATAAAAATAAATTAACAGAAAAATGTTGCAAAATGGGGGTTTAAAATACGAAAGAGCTGTAAAAAATCAAATTAATTTCTTTTTTTGCAATATTATATCGAGAAAATAATGCTGCACAAAAGTTTAGAGTCAAGTGCTGGATTTAAACGCATTAATAATTTCTAATATACTTAAATAAAGAACAAAATATTGTAGTGTAAAAATAATCTCGTTTTAAATGAAAAACTTTAGAAATATCATCCTGACAGTCCTTACACTTTTGTGCTTTGAATGTTGCCTTATTAAACAGTCTCATTATTTATTTATAAAAAAACTCACGAGATGTTCCAACACTTAAATCTTCTCCTAACCTAACTTTTTTGTTTACAAATATTACGAATCTAAGAATTAGGAGTTCCATTCAACTGTGATTGCGTAAATGCGTATCCTGTAATCTCACTGTTTTATCTCTCGCTCAGCTTAGTCACGTGATTAGAATGGACTTGACTTTCGACCTTACGAAAAATACAAGTAGACCGTTCTTACACCCAACCGCTCAATTACATAAGCTCGGCAGGAACAAAATCAAAGTCTTTGTTATGTCTTGAGTTCATCTCCAAGACATCGATGCCTGGCTGCGTCTCAAATCTGAGTCGAGACATAATCCTTCGTCTTACTTTTATGGCCATTACAGGTAAAATGGCGATGTCATGTCTCAAGTATACCTACCTCAAAACGAACCTTTTTCGGCTCATAAATGATATTAAAATTGATGAATGAAAATTTTGTAATTATTAAATTAGTTATTTTTAATTAAAAAATTAAGAATCTGTGGGTCTGCACGAGTATAACCCTTAAAAACTTTCTTGAAAAAAATTAATTTGTCCTACATGTCCCAGTTTTCCCCTATATGCAAAAAGTAAGGAAAAGCCTAGAGATTTTCTAGTCCCATAGGCGATAAAAAAACTTGTTTGCACGAGAGAAGTGACTAAGTTACTCTTATGGATTTTGAGCTGCAGAATCCAAATGTGGCCTTAGAATTTCCCATACACGTCATAGTATTCTCCTAGATGCATAAAATAGGGAAAACCTAGGGATATTCTGGATTTTATATTGATAATACCAGTATACGGAAGAATAAACGTATACATGTATGATTTACATTAGATCAAATATAAAAATCTGAAAAATCCATTTCAAATACACCTTCACTTCAAATAAAGGTTTCAGAAAAACAAATACTCACTGTTCCGACTTCATCTCTCTCAACATGTCAATTATTGCACATATTTGTATGCTGGATTTATGTTGAAATGGTTCAGTATATAAAATTAATTTATATTGGTAAAAAATGATTTAAGGGCGGGTGTTACAGAGAATAATTACGCTCCTGCACAGTGATCCCAGATCTGAAACGAGACGTGGTCGAATACTGTGATACGTCTATGTCCGTGTGAATATGGTAGGAGCCGATATAAATGCAACCCAAAAGTTTAATTTTTAACAAATTAAATCAATTTTCTATCAAATAATTGGTATTTTAACTAATACAATGCACTTTCAAACAAAATACATGAATTTTCAACGAAATTATTAAATTTTAAAGTCAAGAAGACGAATTATCTACAAAAAGTTGAATTTCTTAAGCGGAAAGTATGAGTTTTGAATCGAAGAGTTAAACTTTCGACCAAATAGTTAAATTTTCAACTACAATTATAAAACTTTGTTAAAAAAAAGATTTTTTTTACAAAGTAGTTCAACTTTTAGTGAAATAATCGACTTTTAAACCCAAGAAGATGTACAGTTCATATTTTAACTAAACAATTGCATTGTTGACCAAAAATGATACATTTTTAACCAAAAGGATTAACTTTCTACTAAAAAAGGTCAATTTCATTTTAATAAATTTAAAAATTTTAAAGTAAAAATGAGTATTATCTACAAAAAAGCTGAATTTTTAACCTAATTTAAATGCAAATAGTTGAGTTTTCAACTATAATTATGAATCCTTAATAAGAAAAAATTAATTTTTTTACTAAGTAGTTCAACATTAAGTGAATAATCGAATTTTCCACCCAAAATTATGATTTTAATTTTTAACAATATAGTTGCATTTACAACAAAACGACTTTGCAACCAAAAAATATTTACAGTTGATAATTCAACCGAAAAATATAATTTTTAATCAAAAAGTATAAATTTCTCCAGCAATTTAATTTCTACAAAGAAAGACGAATTGTTAACAAAATACATGATTTTTTAACCAAGAATGGTATAGATTAATTGCAGTTTCAAAAATGTATTTTCAACGAAAGAGATGAACCTTCAGATGAAAGAAATAAAAATTTTAACAAATTTTTGAATTTTTGATACAAAAGAGGACTTTTTTACAAAATAGTTACATTTTTAACAAAATAATTAATTTTTCAATCAAATAATTGAGTTTTTATCCAAACGAGATGCATTCCAAAAACACCAGTTTCTTTAATTTCTTTCAAATGCGGATCAAGGTTTAAATAAGACTATTATAATATAGCATAATTATAATGGTGTAATTAATTGTATATATATATAATATTATTAATATTTATATAATTTATGTTTTATGCTTGAAGTAACGTAACCTCAAAATACACGCATTAAAGAGGCGCGCGAAGTATTCAAATCATGAGAAACGCCAGCCCAGCATCGAAATCTGGAAATATTAAAATCCCAATCTCTTCATTTTATTTCAAAGCAGATGGAGATATAAATAGAACCGCCGAACTGTTCCGACAGGCAATCGTGCACCTTCGAGTTTTCAAATTCAGAAGAGGAGAAATGGGTTGCGCGCGCAACCCAAGCATTTATATCGGCTCCTACCATATTCACACGAACATAGACGTATCATAGTATTGGACCACGTCTCGTTTCAGATCTGGGATCACTGCTCCTGCAATGACTTGCGAATTCCTGGGCGAATGGGTTATATAGGTATCAAGTACCTCCGTGCAGAGCTCACAGACCTGAAACGCCGCAACGATGCCGCACGAGGGGAATCGTCCCCCGCCAGGTGCCAGATCGTGGATGAAACTTACCCCCACCATACCAACCGTTTGGGAGCCGCAAAACAGAAAGTGCATGATTACCACTGTGAGTTCGTATGTAAGCCGAAAATGCACGATTCGACCTCGGA